>NW_022281609.1:0-334 GCF_004355925.1 Anarrhichthys ocellatus | reverse complement strand
GGAACAGGAAGAATTCTGGACCAGTCAGGAGGGAGAGCAGCTTCAAGGGCTGGAGGAGGCTCGTATCAAGTTCTCATTCACTCCTGTGAAGAGTGAAGATGATGAAGAGGAAGCTCAGTCCTCACAGCTTCATCAAAGACAAACTGAACAGATGGAAACAGAAGCTGATGGAGAGGACTGTGGAGGACCAGAACCAGACAGGAACTCAGGTCCAGATAGACATCCAGAACCAGATACTGATGACAATGGAGACTCTTCTGACACTGATGACAGTGGTGATTGGAAGGAGACCAGAGAACCTCAGTCAGGTTTAAACTCTTTGAAACCTGATGAA
>NW_022281608.1:0-10313 GCF_004355925.1 Anarrhichthys ocellatus | reverse complement strand
TATGGTCACTTCCTGTTCACTGGTTGCAAAAAAACAAGATGGCGACGACCAAAACGCTGAACCCGAGGCTTCATAACATCACAACGACTACTTCCACTTCTCATACCGTCTGTGCTCCAAACCCACTGATGGAAACGCATCATTTTTTTGTTTTTGCGACAATTCAAAAGTTTGCTTAAAATTCACCTCGACTGTTGACGTCTTTAAAATGAGCTGAAGCCAGCGGCTGCATTGAAGGAAGGAAATCAAGATTGTTGATTGATTTGGAAAATGTTGAGCAGGAAATAAAAATATTTGCAATTTGTAGAAGAAGAAAAAACCAAAACAAGATAAAAACAAATGCTGATGATTTCTTCTTCTCTCTTCAGACCATCCAGGAAGTGGGTGGCTACGTTCTGATCGCCATGAACGAGGCCGCCGACATCCCGCTGGTCAATCTGAAGCTGATCCGAGGCCAGAACCTCTACGAAAACCAGTTCGCTCTGCTGGTGATGTCCAACTACAACCGGAACCACTCGTCTGCTACGCTCAACTACACCAGCGGGCTGAGACAGCTGAGGCTCAGCAGTCTGACAGGTACACACACACACACACACACACATTCCCAGCAAATACATAGAGGCGGTGAGTAGTTCAGGGGCCCTCAGAGAGTTGAGCTCCCAGCAAATACCCAGATCCAGCTGCTTCCTCATCACAGTCTGACTGTTGCCTTTTAAGATTCTTTAAACTATGTTTAATTCCCAGACGAGCTGCTTCAGTATTTACCTTCTTCTCATTCCAGTGTTTACTCTCATTGTGTTTTGCTTCATTTCATTTCACAAGCTGCTCGACGAGGCGTGGCTTTGCGGGGCTGGCAGCAGGCCGGGGCGGGGGGGGGGAGGGGTGGAGATTGAACACCGTTTATAAATCTTCAGTCAACACCAGATTGTGCTCTGCAGCAGGAAGTAGACCGCACCTAGAGCAGCCGTGGCCGGTGACGTAGACATTAGCCACTGAGAGTGTCTTGTAAAG
The DNA here is from genome assembly GCF_004355925.1 of Anarrhichthys ocellatus. Lineage (NCBI taxonomy): Eukaryota > Metazoa > Chordata > Actinopteri > Perciformes > Anarhichadidae > Anarrhichthys > Anarrhichthys ocellatus. Next base: position 9,302 of record NW_022281608.1, on the reverse strand, counting down.
CTGGAGGACGAGTCCAAACGTAAACTGTGATGTCATTTACTTCAACTGCAGGAGCACACAAGAGTTTGTCCTGTCATGTTGTTCTGCACCGTGCCTTTAAGTGATTTGACTTGAGGACTCCAAAAAATGCTCAAACTTCATCTTCTCCTCACAGAGATCCTGAAAGGAGGCGTAAAGATGACCCACAATCCTTTGCTGTGCAACACTGAGACCATCCAGTGGTGGGACATCCTGGACAAGGACAGCAGTTCCAGCGTGCTTCTCAAGACGGACCCATTCACGCGTAGATGTAATGATAATAATATATACATTTAGTGGTATGTGGGATGAAGATGAGGCTTCCTTGTTCAGCTGCTGCTGAGCATTAATGTGTGTGTGTGTGTGTGTGTGTTTGCAGGTGAGACGTGTGACCCGACGTGTGTTAACGGCTCGTGTTGGGCAGCAGGACCGGATCACTGCCAGAGATGTAAACTCTACTTCATCTAACTTCACCTCATCAACATTCAATTTGTTATTATTTGTTATCAATCTACAATAAATTGAAGAAGTCTGAAGTCTGAAGTATTACTTTGACTGAAGTAAAGTAGTACTTCTTCCTCATACTAATCCTTGTGTGTCCTTGTGTCTCAGTCACTAAGCTGCAGTGTGCGGAGCAGTGCAGCAGAAGGTGTCGCGGCCCCAAACCCAGCGACTGCTGTAATGAACACTGTGCGGCCGGCTGCTCTGGACCTCGAGCCACCGACTGCCTGGTCAGTGTGCAACATGTGCTAACACATTAGCCTGTTAGCTGAACCCACGTCAGCTGCTTCAAGGTCGCTTCAGAATCACGGGATCTTGAGACTTACCCGTCTCTGTTAGTCTCAGGATCCCACATTAAGGCCCTCATGAAGCCTCAGGCCTCCTGATGTGTCTCCTGATGGGTCTGCTACTGCTGCGAATAAGAGGCAACATTGCTAAATAATTACAGGAAAAAATTTAAATATGAATACAATTATTTGAATCTAGTTCAGACCAAATTATTTGACTCACTCTTTTACTTGGTCACTAGTGCCGGGTATCGTTTTAAAAAGGTACCAGTACCCTTAAAGTGACACCAGATAACCACAGTTTATGTTCTGCTGTGACGTCCACACAGAAACTGTAAAGGAACAAACACGACTTGGTACTGGGTTGCTTCGGTCGATACCTTAAAAGTAATCTCTATGAACAGATTCAGCTTTCACATGTAGGATCTGTTGGCAACGGGACAAGATGTTGGTTGTTCTGGTTTCTGTTCGAGTAGCATTGACCAACCGTGGTGGAGCGGGCTTTGGTTGGTAAACAGTCCGTGTGGATTGAAAGAGGCTGTGATGTGATCTGGGAACCCAGCGGCGATCGTCTGACAATGATGTTTGAGCTTTTTATTGGTTTGAAATCAGCTTGTAAACTGGCTACTTGTGAAACAGTTCGGTCGTCTCTCAACTCAAACTCCAGTCTCGTATCTCAAGTCTCGGTCCGGATATCCTCGCTGGCCTCACTCCAACCCCACGAATACAGACCCCTTACCTCCAGAGGCTTATCGTCGTCAAAATTTCGTTTTCAAAATGAACATTTCCTAACATATTTCCTGTCTGTGTCTCTCCACTTCCTCTCCAGGCCTGCAGGGATTTGAATGACGACGGCACCTGTAAAGACGCTTGTCCACCTCTGACACTCTACGACCCAAAGACCCACCAGGTGGTCAACAACCCCAACTCCAAGTTCACCTTCGGGGCGACCTGCGTCAAGGCCTGCCCACGTATGGACCTTAAACCCTCATTCATTCTAAACATACATAAATAATAATCACATTATGCAGTGTTCATTACAGCCACAACATGAAAGTGTTGATCGAACAAATGACTTTCTATTGATGGAGCAGAAGAATCAATCCTGTACTGTCTCCATCATGAGTCAGCGTCGGTTGAGGACCACAAGTATGAAAAGTAAAACAACCTCTGACCTCTGTAACACACCTGAATCTCTGACTGAACTGTTGGCTACAGAGGTGCAATATGGGTAATGTAGGCGCTGGGTGTTGACAAGAAAAATGTGTGAAAAAAAGAAGAAAAAGACGACATCTCTGGTTCTGCTGCATCGATTTTTATCGTCTTTGAGTCCAGCAGTGTTGAAGAAGTGCAGATACAAATTCTCATTTGACTTTTGGTGGAAGTTAATACAATTCTGCTTTGTGTTTGTTTTTCTTGCATGAAGATAACTACGTGGTGGCAGGTGGATCATGTGTTCGTACCTGCAGCGCTGGGATGTACGAGGTGGAGGAGAACGGAGTCCAGCGCTGTAAAGACTGCGATGGTCCCTGTCCCAAAGGTAGAGAGACCTAGACGGACCTAGACGGACCTAGAGAGACCTAGAGAGACAGGAGCTGTGTCCCAATCCTTTGAGAAAATGATGAAAAGTTAAACATGTATCAATAATGTTAACACAGGGATGCAAACTTAGAAGATTGACACAGCAGAATATACACAAAGTCACACATAAACCATGTACATGGACGTCTTATTGTGGGTTTCAATAAATAAAAGAGAAAGGTGACAACACACATCAACAACACAGTGTCTGAAGTGTATTGTCCTCTCTCCTGGTTGTCTTATTAGTAAAGGCTTTATAATAGAGTAGAGCTAATGTAACTGTAACCTTAAGTACAAGATGGTCAAATGGAGATATTACAAACGGACTAATGTCTTAATTCAAAGCTACGGTTGTGAATGTTTGTCCATCGTTCTCCTCTCAGCTAGTTAGTTTTGCTTCACACCACAAAACAAAAGTAGCAAAATACTCATGTTCAGTGTATCCGTGTAATTAATCTCGTTTAAAACGTTACCGGACTTAAAGTGATATTTCAGGTTCATAACCTGTCTACCTGAGCTCCTGTTGGTCCATTTATGGACATAATATGAAGTATAAATCATCTGTAAAATCGTCACAATTAGTCAACCTCTGAAATTTGAAAGTGAAGTTATTAAAAGTTACTTTTCACGGCTTAATAATTACGGTCGGAAGCAGGCAGACGAGCTGCCGCTAATAGCACAGCGGCTACCGCTAATAGCACAGCGACTACCGCTAATAGCACAGCGACTACCGCTAACGTTAGCTAGCTTGTCAGCTAGCTAACGTCACGTAACTTAACCGTTCACTTTAACACACGTGATGTTATAAGATCGCTTATTTTGTTTTAACATTAGTATCGGTGATATTCGAGTGAGTTGACACAATACTTACATTTAAACATCATCCCCATGTCATTAAAATCAAATCTTCATCGGCACGCAATGCATCTTGGGATATCGTGGGCCATGAAGGATCCATCAGTTGTGTCCTCCGAATCTGGGAGCTGAAGGCTGCATTCGTCGGCTGCATTTGAAGGAGTCTTTGAAATGGAACGGCCTCACCTCAGCCACTGTGACGCAACCGGTCTACAAATGCAGCCTCCGAAGGATGCGGCCGCTGGATTGGGACACAGCCAGAGACCGGGAGAGACCTGAATACTGAACAAATAACCCGACAGAGTCTTTTCTCTTCCTCCAGTCTGTGACGGAGTCGGGGTTGGCGCTCTGATCAACACCATAGCCGTCAACGCCTCTAACATTGAGTCCTTCAGGAACTGCACTAAGATCATCGGGGACGTCTCCCTGATCGCAACCTCCTTCACTGGGTGAGACACTAACCCGGACCTACATATTTAGGTTTACCAGTTATCAAGATTTCCCCATGTGCAGTGAAGGAAAAGTGAAACTAAGGGGTTTGCTTTCATTGGCTCTTTCAGGGACCCGCACTATAAAGTCCCGCCCATGGACCCGGCTAAACTGGAGTACTTCAGAACGGTGAAGGAAATCACAGGTAGGTCGAAGGAAGTCTGTGAAGGAATAAGGCTGTAAAAGGTGTTTTTAGGGCCCGAGCAACCGACAACGTCGGGCCAGCGAAGGCCCTATTGAAATTCTATCTGTTATTTTAATTTGTCCGCAAAAGGAGCATTTTTGGGGTACTTGCCATGCATGAAAACTCACCAAATTTGGTACACTTGTCAGGTCTGGTGAAGATTTTCATCTGAAAAAGGATGCATCTTTCTGTCTAAAAAAATGGCTCTCTAGCGCCCCCTACAAATCGGACCGGTGACGCCCCTTGGCCAGTATGTCCGATTTACTTGAAATTCAACACACAAGTCCGACTCCGCTAGATCTACAAAAAAGCCTCTCAGACCCCTAAGCTCCGCCTACTTAGATTCTCCGCCATTTTACATTTAGTGAAAAACACATTTTTGCGAACTCCTCCTACATGCTGGGTTCGATTACGACCAAATTTGCTGTCGATCATTAATGGATCTAGATCATCAACATTTTCAAAAGCTTTTTGATATCTCTTTGCGTTACAAGATATGGACCAATAAGCTTTTAAAGGCATGGCTTATATATCAATACACATAACTTCTCAACCGTTTGTCCTAAAATTACAAAATCTGCAGCATATGTGCACATCGCATCCTGTAACATACCCTGAGAGTTTTGTTGCATTGAACCACTAGGGGACGCTACAGTAAACCCGCAAAGTTGTGTTTTTTGTCACTTTTTACATTTTTCAGCCTTCGTACTTTAACGAACTCCTCCTACAGATTTTAAGTGATCAACTTCTCCTTTGGTCAGGATGCTCTTAAGACCTTTGTGATGAAAAGTTATCAAAATCGGGAGTTTTCATCGAAGAACCTTGACGTGGCGTGGCAGCCATTTTGCCTCATTGTGGATGAAAAAATAAGTTGTTATAACTCCAAGGTACATTATTCAATCCGCACAAAACTTCTTATCCATGATGCTACTTCAAGCTTGAACATACTTCAATTGAAAACATTTCAATAACTTATAGCGCCGCCTACTGGCTAAAGGAAATGTCATATTTTATACTTTTATTTATTCCTCCTAGCGAGGTGACCTGATCAGTCTCAAATTTGGTAAGGATAGCCTTAAGACATTGATGATGCAATACCATGAATATTGTGCATTTTCGTTGAACGCACCCCCGAAGTGCTGGAGGTTGTGAGGGCCCGTTCATCGCTGCTCATTTTGGTGTACACCAATAAGTGTGTTTACATGTGAGCCGACCAGACATGATGCGGTTTTTGGAGTATGCCGTTCACGATCAGTGTGTGTGTGCGTGTGTGTGTTTCCTCCAGGCTTCTTGATGATCCAGTCCTGGCCGGAGAATCTGACCTCTCTGTCAGTGTTTGAGAATCTGGAGATTATCAGAGGAAGAACAACTCACGCGTGAGTCAGCTAATACAAATATTAAACTATCGTAACAAGAACAAGTCAAGTTTTGAATGCAGGACCTTTACTCGGCACACTGTTACTACCTTCTAGTAACAGATCAGAGTACCCCCCCCCCCCCCCGGTTAGAGGATGAATCATGTTAGATCTCTTCCTCTCTAGTCACTACAGTTTGTTGGTGGTGTGGGCGAAGAACCTCCTCTGGCTGGGTCTGCGCTCTCTGAAGGAGGTGAGTGCCGGTCGAGTGTTGATAAAGAACAACTCTCAGCTCTGCTACATCCGACCCGACCAGTGGACCCGCCTCTCCAGATCCAGGGACCAGACTTCCATCATGCAGAACAACGCTCCCCCAGACGTCTGCGGTGAGCTCCGAGACGTCCTTACAGCCGTCGCTGCTCAGAGGACAGAATGAAATGAGAAACTTCTTCTTGTCTGCCTCACGCAGAACGACAGAATCGAACCTGTGACCTGGAGTGTACGGACGAGGGCTGCTGGGGTCCAGGTCCCACCATGTGTGTCTCCTGTCGCCATTTCAACCGTAGGGGGCGCTGTGTGGCGCTCTGCCACCTGCTGCAGGGGTGAGACGGCAGACTGTCCCTGCTGGGACTTGAACCTATGACCTTATCACTGAATATGCTCACATAAGTTCAGTTTTCATGTCAGTAAACTTTGAGTACTTATGTACTAAACTTGACTACTACACAAATATAATATGAAGTATCATTAAATGTTGAAATGAAATAAGATACTGAGGAGTAAATATAATAAACCTTTAAGAGCTGCAACATTTAAGAAGAGAACACATGAATGCATCAATAAGTATAATCCAATAGTATAATACAAGTACTTTTATACTTTTGCTTCAGTGAAAGACTTATAAGGGAGTATTTCTACACTATGTATTACTGCTTTCACTGCAGTCAGACACTAGAGTACTTCTTCCACCACTGACACTATATCTACATCACTGTGGACCTCGTGTGTAGATAAAGCTGCTGGTGTCTCTGTGTGTCTATTCTGCAGCGAGCCCAGAGAGGTGGAGGTGAACAGCAGCTGTGTGGCGTGTCACCCAGAGTGTCTGCTGAAGACCAGGACCCCGACCTGCCGAGGACCGGTCAGTCCAGCTGCTGATTAATTTCTATCGTACAAATCCTAATATGAGACGTGAAGACTGTCAAGAGCACCGCGTGTCAACTTTATGATCGATTCTCACATTAATGTTTATCACAAAGTATTTAAAAACAAAAGATGTGAAGCGAATTCAGAAATATCAACTTAAAAAACTCACTACATTTTGAATAAATGACTTCATGACTCCTCTGGCGCCACCTGCAGGGTCCAGACCAGTGCTCCCAGTGCGCCCACTTTAAAGACGGCCCCCACTGCGTGCAGCGCTGCCCCCACGGTGTGCTGGGAGACGGAGACACGCTGATCTGGAAGTACGCCGACAGGACAGGCCAGTGCCAGGCCTGCCACCAGAACTGCACCCAGGGGTGAGACGCACATCAGGGCGTCGAGTGTTGTCTGTGATGAGAAGTGAAATAAGAAAAGTGACGTGAATATATAAGGAGCTGCTTGTCTCTGTGTCTGCAGGTGTTCAGGTGCTGGACTGTCAGGATGCACCAGGTAGAAATACAACAACATCAACACAATGAAAAGCAGTTTCTGCACATTGCTTTGGATCCTGTTAGCTGATCCAAATTTATCTCCTGAACGTTGAGGTCAGAGGTTCACAAAAGATGTGAAAAATAAAATAAAAACTGATTTAAGCTACAAACGAATGAGTTCACGACGTGTCTGTCCCGATCACATGACCCTTATCGGGGAGAAAACCAACATGTCTTCCAGTGATTTGTTTCAATGCGGACATCATGCTAAAGTAACCTTTCATCCAACATCCCTAAAGGTGTGATCAGACAGAAAGGGACGCAAACCTTTGCCCAGCTGGCAACGTGTAGTTTATGAAGCGGATTCATAAGAAGCATCAGGACAACAACAAACATTTTGCTTTAAGTTGAAACATTTTCAGCTGATACCAACGGGTCGGTTCCTGCCGTGCGTTCCATTGACTTTGCTTGCGGTCGCACCACCTCCAGAGTTCCCCTCGCCTTCTGTCTGAACACACAGTTCTGTTGTAAAGGGAGCTTAGGATGGGAGTCAACAGGAATGCTGCATTTAATTGGAGACATATGTGAATTATACCACAGTGGTTGAAGGGCAGTTGATCTAAACTCTACCTCACCACGCTACATTTGAATAGGAATCTATGTTAGCGTGCTAACATTGAATGTGAGTCAATGGGAATTCCACTTTTGCATATTAAATATGAATAGAAGTTAATAGTAATTCTAGCTTTTGAATGTCAGTGTTCAGTCCTCCCTTGCATTTTAACTGTGGTGTAATTGAGCATAATAAGGTAAATATTAAATGGGAGATAATGGTAATTCTTACTTCTCTGAATGGGAGTCAATGGGAACTTTACCGGAGCATACATTCGTTTATAACATAGCGTGTTAGAATTAAATACAAGTATTTGGAAATTCTAACTCAATGTGCCTCAATTTAATGGGCGACTATGATGAGGAATGATTCTAACGTGTGAACCTCAGGATCACCTGAAAGACAAACATCTGCTCCGTGTGTCCTCAGTGTGGCCACGCTGGCGGTGGCCGTGGTCGGCGGGCTCTTGATCGCGGTCATCGTGTCGCTGGTTATCTTTGTGTTGCTGCGGCGTCGACGAATCAGGAGGAAGAGGACGATGCGCCGCCTGCTGCAGGAGAGAGAGGTGGGAGAGGACGGGACTGCTAGATATAAGACATGGCTAACAAAGATACAGAGGACACAAAAATACACAAAGATACAGAGTGTCAGAGAACGTAGTGTACTGTATATGACCTGTAGATATTAGAGTCACGTGGACATCTAAAGTGTGTGTCTCTGCAGCTGGTGGAGCCGTTGGCTCCGAGCGGTGAAGCTCCTAATCAGGCGCTGCTGAGGATCCTGAAGGAGACGGAGTTGAAGAAAATCCGGGTGCTCGGCTCCGGGGCCTTCGGGACCGTCTTCAAGGTGAGAAGCTTTTGATCAAACAACACTTCATGGTGCTTGTACTGAAGATGTGTAGTAGGGATGGAAATGTCCACTTTGGTCCAGACAGAAACATCTCAACAACTATTGGACGTCATTGAATGATGTAAAAAACAAACATTCATGGTCCCCAGAGGATGAACCCCACTGACTTTGTTGATCCTCTGACATCTTAGCGCCATCATCAGGTCAACATGTTAACGTGTCCAACACTTTGGTTCATCACCAAACACCTGCAGAATTACAGACATTCAATCTGCCTCGTGATAATTGGCTAATATTAGCATGCTAACATGCTAAACTAAACATTATACCTAAAACCAGAACCTAGTGGCTCCAACCAGTTATTATTAGCAATACCAGTTGATAGCATCACGTAGCAACATGTCCACAGATGAGACAGAACAATAAACAGAATATTACTTCAGCTGGTTTACTGTTGGGGGAAGCCATCTTGGATTTTGAGCTCGAGGTTCGTTGGTTTGAAGTTGAGCTGTCACTGTGTTGAATATGATGAATATCGTTATTAGGGTCTGTGGATCCCTGAAGGAGAGAACGTGAGGATCCCAGTAGCCATCAAAGTTCTCCGAGAGGCCACGTCGCCTAAAGCCAACAAAGAGATCCTGGACGTAAGACTCCTCTTCTTCATTCTGTTGATTCTTCCTCTTTCCTCCTCCTCCTCCTTCCTCGTCATCATATTGCTCTCAAACGACTTGATTCTTTGTAAATGTGAATACAAACAGTTTGATTTTGATGTTGGAGGGAGATACAAAGACACACTTCAGGTTTTACTTGATGAAGGTGTTTCACCACGTGAGACTAAATCAAGTTATTATGAATACAAAGGGTGTGTGTGAATAAATGGAGTGTGTGTGTGTGCGTGTGTGTGTGTGTGTGTGTGTGTGTGTGTGTGTGTGTGTGTGT
>NW_022281607.1:0-10315 GCF_004355925.1 Anarrhichthys ocellatus | reverse complement strand
AGAGAGAGAGAGAGAGAGAGAGAGAGAGAGAGAGAGAGAGAGAGAGAAATAGTTGTTTCCTGCATCATTAATGCTCTAAATATTAAATTTAGCACTTTTAAGTTAAAGTAACAACACAACATAAGAAAAAAATACTCCATTACAAGTGAAAGCCCAGAACTCAAAAACTTTACCTTGGTAGGAATACAAAAGTATGACCTGAAAATGTACTCAAAGTAACAAAAAAGTACTCATCATGTAGAATGGCCTGTTTCAGAATGTTTTATCATTATGTATATTTAATTAGTAGATCATTATTATTGATGCGTTGACATTGTTGTCACGGTAAAGCTTATTTTTTACTTGTATTTAAATCTAACAATCTAACAAACAAACATCATTGGGAATGCCCAGGTTAAGAGCAGGTACCTCAAGTACCACAGAGTACATTAACTGTAATGGTGAGAACGATAAAATAAATATGACAAACAATACTCTTGCCCCATAAAATTTAGATTTGCTGTCAAACGTTAAGTGGTGGTTGTGATTACAGTTATGTGCGATTTATGGAAAAAAATAAGAAAGAATTCCATATTAATGTGAAACATGACATAATAATTAAGTGACACAATAATACAAATAAATGCAACATTGAAACAATACCCACTTCACTTCAAGAAATACGTGTTTTGCTACATTGTTTCTTTTAATTTGTGTTTTTTTCCAATTAACTCGTGCCTCGTGACGTCAGGCACTTTCTCTGCTGCGCTCGCTCGCTGTGCCTCTCTCTCTCTCGCTCGCTCGCGCTCCCTCACTCCGCGTGAAACAAAGTGTAGTGTCCGCGAGAGCCCGTAGGAAGCGAAAAGAGAGAAACCGGAGAAAGGAGAGAATGGAGCGGCTGAATCCACAACAACAGGAGGAATAATAACCCACGAAAAAAAAGAGAGAATTAAAGAAGACTGAAGACGGAGGAGAAGAGGGAGAGAACTCGCAGGAAAGAACTTTTTCCGGGGGGAGAAAACTGTTATAGACTCAAACGCGGCCACGTTTTAAAACATGGATACACTTTTCTCCGTATTCCTGGGACTCCTGTTTCTCCTTTCGGCAGTTGGTAACGTCTCCGGCCAGATACCGACAGGTAAGGACGAACACGGGGAAAATAAGGCAGTTAATGGTGTTTCCTGTTTGGAAAGTTTGGACTATTTTTCTCGTTTTTTCTCCATCCGTGTAAGCGTATGAATCTGTTGGACAGGTGTGTTTAGGTGCAGGAGAAAAGTTAGGTTCCGTGTTGAAAATGTACCGTCGTGTCTATTTTATCGCTTTGTGGCAAAAAACAACAACAACCCTCTGATGCGAAACATTCAGGATTCGTGGAGTGAATGAGCTTCTTTTTTTTGCCACTGCTTGCTATAATGCGAAAGGTTTTTCTTGCGTGTCGTAGGTTCTTTAAAAGCTTCTGTGAGACAGTCGGCTCTTGTTTGAACTCAGCCTGTTTGACAAGTAGGTCGGTTTCTGCTTCCGCATAACGACCCAATAGTTTGGTTGTGAACTCTTATCTTCAAGGTTTCAAACTAATTAACAATATTTCTTGCAAACATGAATACAGCGTGCATTAGAAGCAGAGTGGGGCGCTTGTGTAGCGATAGTAAACACCGTTCCGTTCCGTGCCGTGCCGCCGCCTCGCGAGCGGCGCGCGAATGGAGGAAAAAAAAAGTTACGGAGATCGCCCACTAATAACTACAATATCCACAGTTACTGTCCCGGTGATGACTTATACTATGCACGCTTTTCACAGTGATCTGGTCGGTGTGGTTCTCTGTAGTCTGTGGTGTGTTTAAAGTCTTCAGAGAGGACTGTTGGCTCTTCTGTACGAGGCGATGGTCGGTTCGCATTTTGGCTCTTTTGCAAACCAAATGATCCTCTTCTGCTCCAACTTTATTCGCGCTGAATGCAATAAAACCTAATGGTTGAGGGAATATCGCCTATACGCCGATTGCCTGTTTGATCGCATGTATTTTTCTTTTTTTGCGCCGCGTTGTTTAACTTAAGGGAGAGATCAAGAGGAGTGTTTATTCCGATCTTTTATACAATCTGAACCTGTGAAGATTTATGATGTCAGATGTGATTTTTTTATGGGCTGCCAGCAATGCGGAGGGCATGAACCTAAACTCAAAAATAGTCCTAGTTAAACTACATGCAACCCTGTGCACGACCATGACATTAACACTCTTCAATAAAATTATCAGTGGATGCATGGGACCTTTTCTCTTGGACTTTAGTTTAAACAGTGACCCGCTTTGCAAAGTGTCTCTGCTCCCGTTTCGTCCGTTATGCGCTCGATCGAGAGAGAGAGAGAGAGAGAGAGAGAGAGAGAGAGAGAGAGAAAAACAAAGTCCGTATACATTTTTTTTTCTGCATCTCGCGCAGGCAAAACTCTCTCTCGTACCTGCGTCTCCGTCTGCGTGCACTGCTGTGGGTTTTATTTACGCATTCAGCAGTTTGTTCGTCTCTGAACTCCAACGCGCGCACACAAACACAGAGAGAAAGAGAGACCCACACAGCTATTAGAAAGCTCACCTCCAAAATCACACTTCAAACTATACAGGACCGTAATAACGGACACACCGCGCTCCATTGAAGCGCTGGAAATCACCAGAAATGGTATAAGAGCGTCGTTTTGTGCCCCAGCATTCGCTTAGGCTTGTTAATGTTTTGCATAGAAATTCCTCATTAATTACCACTTCATATGTGAACGTTTTATTGCCCCCCCCTCCTCTTCTTTCCCTCCCTTGTGGCCATTTGGCCCTCTGGGTAGCAAATGTGTGGAATTTCTTTTGAGGCCTCTTTGGGGAATTTAAGTGCTGTTAATTTGCAAGTAAATACTAGCGACTTGATGCAGCCTTACAGAGGGTGGAGGTGGGCTATCGTTAGTGTGGGAAGGGGGTTGGGAAAGACAAGTTGCAGTTGGTTGTTTTGCAGAATAAAAAATAAAAAGTATACATGTCTGAATAAAAGCAAGCAACAGTGTTAATTTAAGGAAATCAGATGCAGGAAAATGATCGTTTGATTGCAATGAGAGGACCCAATTCCCAGGGGTAAAAGGGTTATTGCCATCCCATTCTCTGTTTACACTGTGAATCCTAATTGATGAGGAATTAGAAGACAATGGTGGATTCATCACATTCTCCTTGCATTTGATGCAAAGAGGGGGCAGAATGCATGCAAGATTTAACAGCCGTTTCCGCCACTGACAGCACTTTTATTTGATCACAACGGATGACGCCGATAGGGTTAATAGGCTGCTGTCAGTGTGAACTGTCACTGAGGAAAAAGTGGTGATCATTAGATCCGAAGCCAATAATGAGAGATGTGTGTTGGGGTGCAGCATCAGCAGCCGTTGCTCTCTGAAATCACTGACAAGGACGAGGAAATCAGTGGCACTGATTTAAAACCGTCCATCACATTTGAACAAAGTCACTTTGAATTTGTGTTGAGAAGGTTTTTCCTCTAAATCTGTCTCATTTCCTTCTTTATCTTCTTTCCCCATTTAGAAAGTCAAACTATAAATTAAGGCATTTATTCAAATCTGCCTCTCCCTCGTCTCTTCTTATCACGCTGTTTTGCGGCAGTTTTGTTTTGGCCTATCGCTTACACAGCCAGTGTAATAAATGTGAACGGATGTAGCCGAGTTTATGTTAATTTGACAACTTTCTAAATCTGTCTCCTCTCTGATCGAGCTGTGACACAGATTCCGGGCGTCTTTAATCTTAATGAAGTGAAATAATTGTTTTCCATTAGCGTCTCCAGACGAATTAGAAGGCTGTCGCTGCTGCTGAACACCACATCTGAGCTGGTTTAATTATAATTGTAAATTATTTTAGTATTTTGAACATTAGGACCAAGTTGGTTTGATTATAATTACTTTTTGGCTCCATTTGGAAGCTGAAAAAAAATTGTGTGTTTTCCCCCAGAAAGGCGAGAGAAAAAGAGAGTGATAGTGAAAGGAGGAGGAGGAGGAGGAGGAGGAGGAGGAGGAGGAGGAGGAGGGGGTAAAAAGAAATGCAACCATTGGTTTTTTGGCCGTGGGCATCTTCTCCACTCAAGAGACTGTGAAAATGGCAGCAGGGAGGGAGTGTGTGAGTGTGTTTCTCTGTCATGCACTGTGTGTGTGTGTGTGTGTGTGTGTGTGTGTGTGTGTGTGTGTGTGTGTGTGTGTGTGTGTGTGTGTGTTTGTTTGTTGAGCACATGTGTGTTGCTGTCACTTAAAGAGAAAAGAGGGAGGCCGATGCTTTTAAGCCCTCCGGAGTACAGTAGTACAAAGAGGAGCATGTGGAATGTTTGCCTCTCGTTCACATTCATGTGAAACGGCCTTCTCATTCTACTCGTGCCATGTAACATGGCACCAAATCAAAGAACGCTTTGTTTATTCTCTCTTTTATAAGTAATGCTTCAGTCCGCTGTCTTTCACATCCATCTTAATGTCTTCTCTTCAAATCAAACGCCACTTTTGCACCAGAGCCTGTCTGTTTCTACAGATTTCAATTTAGTGATATATTTTTAAAAAAAAAACCCCATCTCTTTGAAATTACTGGCTCATATCTTCAGTCGTTTGGGGATGAAGTCTGTGCGCACACAAGCATGCGAGTGTGTGTGTAAACGTAATTAATCTGTTGAGAGAATTCATTAGCTAATCCGTCATTAGACTGTGTGAGTGTGTGTGTGTGTGTGTGTGTATGGATGTGGATGAATGAATTTGGAGGTTTGTGTTGAAAAATGGATTAGCGACACAGCGACTGTGCAACCTTTAGCCTTTAGTTAAGGATGAGGGAGAGTGAGAACATGACATGATTGACACATGATTCAGACTCCATACACCACGCTGTGCACAAGAGGACGCTTTGGTACTCATGAGAAGAAACGTTGTGACGTTCAATGCCATTTTTGGCAAATTAAGACATCTGAATTGGTCTATCTTTATGATGATTAATGGTATATGTACATTATTAATGAAGAACCAGAGCTCTGATACATCATGGTGTGACATCGCTGCTTCATTTACCTGCCTTCATAGACCTTCAATTAATCAGTTACTTGAGCTACCCAAGATTAATCTTTGATTGTAGCCATTTTTCAAACAATATGCCAAACATTCACTTGCTCTTTGTTGCAGTGGTTTGCAGTTTTACACAACTGTAAACAGAATATCTTTAGGTTTTGAACCATATTGAAGACAAAACATGCAATTTTTCAGACGTCATCTTGGGCTTTGAGAAACTGATTGGCATTGTTTTTCACAATTTTTGAAATTTTATACATTAAACAATGACTCCAGAATATAATCAGTAGGGCGGCCCCCTCTCAGTTGATTACTCAACTAATTGGCTGTTTGTGTGATTATTTGTGGAGAAACTCAGTTTTACATTGTTAGTCGACTGAGAATTTCACTGGTTGAGGACAGCCCTAAAAATGAGCACAATCGGTAATGAAAACAATCATAAGTTGTGTACAAACTGTGAGAATATGGTAAAACGTGTCTTAAAGCCTGAAGGGGAAATCTTTGTCCAACAAAACAAAAACAAAGATTCATTTAGAAATGATATATCAGAGAAAAGTAGCAAATCATTACATTTGAGAAGCTGAAACCAGAGAATCTTTGAATTATTGCTTAGAATAAATGAGTCAAATATCAAAATATCTGCGGATTAAGTCTCTGCAGCCCGACTAATTGATTAATCAACAAATTTTGCAGCACCTTTTGATCCACATGAAGCCTGTGCTGTTTAACATGCTGTTGAACAAGGACCTCCATCTAGTTGTGCTCATGTAAAACTCCGTTATTTTTAGTCTTTCTCTCTGGTGGAGTAGATACAAGGCCCAGTGAGAAGCAGCATGACATGAAGACATAGTCTTCAGTGGAAGAAGCAGGTACTGCAACATCAACCTTTTTTACGTCTTCACTTCTTTTTCACCTCAGGCGAGCTGATAACTCAACAGTTCAACTTTTCCTCATTAGATTCTGTTGTTTCCATTCAGGCAGATTATGCACAGTTTGGAAAATTAACATTAAAACAGGTTGATGGAAATGTAGATACTGTTACGTGATTGGTGTGAATCCTCAGTCAGCGAGCAGGAAGTGCAATGCAAGAAAGTGTGAAAGTCTCATTGGAAATTAAGGGAGGCAGTGCGTCCAAAACAAATCCCCATCCCCGAAATATCACATCCCTGATGAATGATGGTATTAGTCCAGTATCATCAATCTCCGCTCTGCCCTGTTTGGCTCTGGTCACAGCTGTCGGTACAAGGGGGCCTAGAAACACCCCGCTGCCTCGCAGACACACACTCACACACACGCACACTTACACACATGGCTGGCTAATGACAGATTAAGTAATCAACACTCTCAGTTGATTAATTACATTACAGTGCATACACGCACACACACACACACACACACACACACACACACACAGTCTCTCTTTCCCACACACACACAGATGTGAGCTGCATCAGTACCAGTTGTGTAGTCTTGTGTGGTGATAATGATATTTAAAATATAGTCTTGGCTGGTGTGTGTGTGTGTGTGTGTGTGTGTGTGTGTGTGTGTGTGTGTGTGTGTGTGTGTGTGTGTGTGTGTGTGTGTGTGTGTAAGGGAGAAAGGGTTTGAGAGAAGTGGCGGCAGGTGACGACAGTCTTGGGAAAATGCTTATTTTTAGGGTCACCGTGAGGTGAAGGGTTGAGGTTAGGCATCGGGTGGCTAAAGGTTGGAGTTTGTGTTAGGGAACATGTGCAAGTCAACAGATTGTCCTCACTACTTTTTTTTGATACAGATATGTTTGCTTTTATTTTTGTATGATTTCGGAAGCTGTCGGTGCATTTGGTTGCTGCTGCTGAGCAGAATTTGTACATTAAAAATGTATTTGTTATTTATACTTTACTTTATAGTACGTCATTGGTTTTGCTCTACTTTTGAGTCTTTCTTCAACTTCGTTGTTGTCTTCACAATGATACCCCTTAACATATAACTACATCAAACTTAAGGCAATGCCATTCAGGCAAGATATTTTCCACAATATGCGTTCGCTACAAGACCTTTTATTTTCTGCAATAATCCAATGGAAATATCCCGTTGGATTTTTGACGAGGGAGCTGGTGCGATGCTACAAAAATACGTCATCCCTGCGCCGCTCTGTAACTGCCTGAATAAAAACACAATCCAAAATTGGAATTGAGATCATAAACTGTTCCGAATATATTAAGAAACGTACGTGCTTGGTGTCAGATACGGGACAGTTTTTGATACTTGTTGCTATGAACATAATTAAGCTGGTACCAAAGGGAAGTGGTAGTCCTTCAAATATATGCTGAAACTAAAAGAACACAGCTCTTTGTTTCTTCTGTATGTGTATATAAACCTGTGCATGCTTTCCCATCTAACTCTGTCTTATTATCCTCTGCTTTGCTTCGGTTGGACCCAGCTCACATGGGGCGCGCTGAGAAGGGTGAGTTACGAGTGGCCGGCCAAGAGCTGAGCTTCATCCGTCATCGTCACCATCATCGTCATCGTCATCGTCATTAGTGTTGTCATCGTAAACCCACAGTCTTCACATTAACTGTCACCTGAAGTTCTTTTCGATGTGTAGACGTCCTTTTGAAGTGATCTAATTGTTTCCTCATCCACAATCATCCCGCCTTCCACCGACCATCCCACTTAGACTTCATGCTCATAGTAATATTCTAAAAGACGGTGTACAAACACCTTTATAATCCAGTATTAAAGTGCAGTTTGCAGAGATTTTTAGACTGTAGGACCATGAACTATTTGGTTCTTGCTGGAACCATTTGATGAAATGTCAAAATGGTTTCAGTGCCTCTCAGACGTTTGTCTGCAGCTATTCGCTCCCTGGGAGTCATTTTGACCAAGTTGCTTCTAATCGATGAAACCTTTGAAGCGCTCTTGCACTGGTTTGCAGTTGTCTGTCTTTGTGAGCCTGCCGACCTGTCTGTCTGGTAATCTACGTGCCATTTGTCGGTGGGTCTCCCCTGCTGTGTTCGTCTGTCTCTGTCTGTCTTTGTATAGTCAGACAGCTGCCGGGAGGTTTGAAGTTTCCAGGTGCTGTTTGTTCAGTCGAGCCTGGTCTTTAATAAAAAGGGAGCTCTGAGTAACTTTGTTCCTGCAGCATCCGACCACACACTTCTTCTTCTAACTGTCCACTTCGGCAACGACACACCCGCTCATTCTGTCTCACACGTATCCTCTGTCTCCCCCCCCCCCCTCTCTTGTCTTTCTCACTTTCCCACAAACACTCACAGTGGACGGTTGTTAATGAGGGAGTTGTTTTTTGGTCGGTTGGTAAAATACTCCGCAGTCACTTCACACTGCAGGGTCTCACAGAGACATCACTGTGGAGCTGTGGAGTTTTGGTATCCCACAAGGCCTTGCTGTGTGACAGAATCAAAGCAAATATAATGTTGTTTACGTGTCTATTTACAAAAAAATCAAAGGCAAATAAATCCACAGTGAAGGTCACATTCTGGTTAATCCTCAAAAACGGAGAAATAAGCTTTGATTTCTTGTATGAGTGTGGGAGTCAAACACAGGATATGCTCCAAAACCCAAATGATTTAATACAAAAATAATAGAGACCTAATGAAAGCCCAGCGAGGCAGAAATGCTGTCGGTTCATATTAAGCAGGACAGGTTCTTGAAAAGGGGATTTGGCAGGTTCTACATCTGCTCTCACTAATCTCACTAGATCACACTCGACTGAGAGTTCTTACCTGATAGTTTGTAGATGAGGTAGAAATTAATAAAGCTGTAGTTTTTTAAAGAATAGGTGTCATTTGAAGTTGATTTGGTTTATTAGCTGTGTATTTGCTACATATCTCCATTCATTCAAAATCTAATTTAAAGCAAGTTCTGTCATTTTATTTTCCTATTGTGAATAACTCACAACTCCAAAGACTTAACATCCTCCACATCCAGTCAAGTTTTCAATTTCCCATCTGCAGTAAATCTCCAGTTTTCCTATTCTAACTGAACTGTGTCCCACATGTTCGGCAACTGTTTGATGATGCTATGGTCGGGACATTCTTGTGACTCAGTTGGTTAAAGTGTAACCAGGCGTCCTCGCTTGAATCTGTTTCATACCCTCTCTTGTCTTCCTCGTCTATGAACTACACAACACGTGACAAGATGCCCCAAAATAATCTTCGTGGAGTATTTCAATGGGAAGTATGACTTTTTAGGGGCATGTGCCTTTAAAGTGTCCTTGCTGTGGCTATTTTTGTCACCCTCAAAGCTCCTAAAGAGACACTTTAGACAAATTAAGATAAGAATACTCCTCTAAAGTGGCAGGAAACATCAGAATGTGTTCAAGAAGACGCTCTTTGTTTTATTTTGCTTTAGTTTAGGCAGCATTTTCTTTGTCTCTACGTTGATTAAATGTGACAACAAAGCCGTGTGTGTGTGTGTGTGTGTGTGTGTGTGTGTGTGTGTGTGTGTGTGGGAATGAGCCTCTTCATGTTAACCTTCAGGTGGACTGGCTTTATAGACATGACCGAAGGGCTCGTGTGTGTGTGTGTGTAGCTAAAGGCAGTGGCTGAAGTGGTTTCCATTAGTCCAGTTAAGACGACATCTGTCATGAAGCTGTACACACACACGCATACACACACACACACAAGTAGCCATAAGCAATCTCTGTGCAGTATACCATATCGAGTCTCATTCCTGATCTCTGTGTGTCGTCCAATGATAAAATCCCAGAGGACATTCTGCTACAGTCACTTTCAGCCACAGCGTGTACATCCTGGTATCTAAAACAGACACTCTTTTTACTGTTCTTACACTCCTTTCCAATAACCCTCTCTTCTGCCCTTTAAGCTGATTTCAGTTCAAGAGCAGTAGAAAGCTTTCAAGATATATAAACCCACTCTGTGTTTGTGTGTGTGTGTGAATCAGGAGCTCACAGACGGATGACCAGTCCATTAAGATTAGCGTCTCCATCCCAGACCATGTATCTTCACATCACCATGATGCTGGTCCTCTAAGCGGAGATTTAAATCTTCTAGCAGATATTCCACAGCTATCTTTTTCCCCTCTAAATGATGTTACACATTTTATCTGTCTGTCTGCCATCCTAATCTGTCGTTTGGTCTGTCTGTCTGCCAGCCAGCGCGTGTGTGTGCGCGAGTGTCCGTCCTGTCTGCAGATGACTGCAGACACATGGTCAGCCTGACAGCCTTTGCCTGCACGTATACGCAGACAGTCAATCACTCCAGCAGACAGACACGTGTGTGTGTGTGTGTGTGTGTGTGTGTGTGTGTGTGTGTGTGTGTG
>NW_022281606.1:9492-10533 GCF_004355925.1 Anarrhichthys ocellatus | reverse complement strand
TAAAGACAATTCTTGACATTTTATTGCTATTTTACCTGTTAGAGCAATATCAAACTCTTATGAAGAGGAGAGTTCATCTCCAGCGTGACACTTTTCAGTAAATGCTGTGTTTGTTCTGGAAGTGTCTTTCAACATTATATTGTTTGCACATATCAAGCATACAGTAAGTCAGCATCGTTGGCAGTGAAAGCAAATGAATACGTCCACGCAGAATTAAACTCTCTATTTTCCTCCATGACTTTTCTTTTTTTGGATTTATCCATTGATAGTTTACAGAGGGCGGGGGTCTGAAAATCATGATTAGCCACCTGCAGGGAAAAGCTCTTGACAGGTGTAATAGCATGTGACGCACATTTTAGTTGACAAAATATGAAAACATTTTTATTTAAGGTCAGGTATTACTGACCGTGTTGTCTTTACTAGCAGCTGTTGTCCAGTTAAAGTCTGCATTATTACGGAGGAAGCAGCTGTTATTGGAGTGATTAGTGAGCAGCATGTCCAGCGGCGATATCAGACCTACGGAGCGGCTGTCTGAAGTCATGTTAGCAGCTTTGAGCAACCAATCAACTTCCTGTTTACACCGGCACCCACCCGCATGCCCAGTGTACGTGAAGAGTCACGTGATATTCGATTTCAGGCGTTTAAGTCTGGACGGAGATCATTTAGATAACGCATGCAGGTCCGGAGCCGCAGTTTTCCGACCCCTGGTCTAGTATGTCCCACTTGCATGGGTTCGTTCTCTTGAGGAAGCAGATGGGTCTGTATTCTTCTGGTGACGGTGCGTCTTGAGGTCATTCGTTGAGATCCTAAAGCTGCGTTCACACCAAACACGACGTGAATGCACCTTGAGAACGTTCCTCAGACCGACATCTTCCATAACACTAACCTGCAGTTTGTCTCCACTTCTCTGTAGCATCTGTTAGCTTGTGTTGCTTTAGTTTATCAATTGTCGCCCTTAATTAATTAATGCGTTAACGCGATAATAATGCATTAACTTGCCCAGCACTAATATATATATATAATAATAATAATTATATATAT
>NW_022281606.1:0-9392 GCF_004355925.1 Anarrhichthys ocellatus | reverse complement strand
ATTTATAATAATAATAGTAATATATATATAATATATAATATATATAATAATAATTATAAACATATATATATATATATATAACAATAATAATTATATATAAATAATGATAATAATGATATATATATATATAAAATAAAGATATATATATATATACTGTATATATATAATTATACATACCGTATATATAATAACTAGATATATATAATTATTATTAGATGGCACTCACCATCACAGAGGCGATGTCCTCCGCGTTGTCTCCGTCCAGGTCGAACTTAAAGGTGACCATTTTACTGTTGTGGGTCTGCAGCTGACACTCCACCACGCGGTCCGCCATGTCGGACACCTGAACGCACCACAAGGTGTTACACAGTGTGTTGAATATTTAAATGTGTGTATTTATTAACGCTATATATATACTATATGTGAGGTGACATCACCCTTGTGATCCTCAGACGAGCCCTCGCTCTCCGCCTGAA
This sequence comes from Anarrhichthys ocellatus, assembly GCF_004355925.1. Taxonomy (NCBI): domain Eukaryota; kingdom Metazoa; phylum Chordata; class Actinopteri; order Perciformes; family Anarhichadidae; genus Anarrhichthys; species Anarrhichthys ocellatus. The sequence continues at coordinate 8,916 of NW_022281606.1, read as the reverse complement.
CTGCTTTGTAGCCGCCCGGCAGCTCACTTCCTGGTTGCCCTTGTCTGATTGGCCGTCGTTGCCGTCACTCAAACCTGAGGTCACTTCGGAGGCGTAGCTACAAAATCAGGAAGTGAAGAGAGGAGAAGAAAGACAGAGTCCGGTCATTTTGATGTTGATCTTCATAAGTATAGAGATAAATGTGTGTTACCTCTCAATAGGTGAGGAGAACCCGCACACTGATCCAGATGGCTGTCGCTCGGTATTGTGGGACACGGCAATGCTCTGGTGGCGACACGAATGGAGAGATTTAGATTCAGTTCTGTTTTCCCATGATTCATAGGGAAAACCACCTCCAGAAGGTCAGTGAGACGTTTGACTTTATAATCTGATCGGTCTTCATAATCTCAGAGCGTAGAATAATTTATAACTATAAAAATATTACTTTTATTAAAGTTGAAAGCTCTTGTCTTTAGCCCCGCCCCTTGCCTGTAGTAGGCCCGCCCCCCCAACCCACCTTGGGAAAGCGCAGCACGGGAAGGGGCGGAGCTTTGGATGGAGTCCGGATTAAAGGGGGATGAGCCTGGGGTTGAGAGGTTTCCTGAACCACTGGAGCAGGGGCGGGGACAGAGTATAGGGGGGCGTGGCGAGGGACTACAGGGGGCGTGGCTTCGGCCTTCTCCAGCACACCTGCGTTCATCTCACGGTCCGCTACCAACAAGAATCATGAATAAAGATTAAATCATTATAATAAATGATAAACAATAACAAATAAATAGAATTATAGACATTTTGAGATTTTAATAATAGAATATTATTAACCCTGACATGTAGCCGTCGTGTACTCGTCTCCGTCTCCTTCCGTCCTGCTGGAGACGCTTCTCATCCCAGAATCCTCTCTGCTTGCCGATGTCACTGTTGCCGTGGGCGGGGCTTGTATCCAGGAGGGGGCGGGACCTAAAACAGCTGCTGAGTCGTGCTGTTAAAACATAAAGAGCTGACTTTGTCTTTTATTTAATTAATAATCAAATTAATCAAATATCTTGAATAGATAGTGAAGATATTGAATATATTGAACCAAGAAAGACTATAGATTTTAACCCTGATTGAATAAAATAAAAGGTTTAGTCGTCACATGTCTATCTCTGATGCTGTTTAACAGACTAAAGAATATAATCAGTTATAAAGCCAACATTTATTTTAACCTCCATATTCTTATTCTAGCAGAATAAACCTGATATAATGTAGAATATGAAGACATATTAACATGTTACATATTATTATGCATTCATAACCTGCGTATAAACAGTTATTAACTAACAGTATAATACAGTTATTGCTGCTTATAGTTGAGAAATATGACAAATAAAACTGATGAACAGCTGTAGGAGTAATCTGTGTGTTAGGGAAACAACTTTAGACACACCTGATTGGCCGGTCTGTGATTGGGCGGTTTCGGCGTCCGGGGGGCGGGCTCAGACTCCAGCAGGCGGTGCCGTTTCTCCCGCTGACGCTTCACGGCCGTCACTCGGTGTCTAATCGCTTTGGCCACTGGCTTGTAGTCCGCCTCGCACAGGAAGCCCAGCACCACCTGAGAGAGACACAGACAAGTGAGACCACCTCAGCTGGGGCGACGTCATCAACATGATGTCATGTTGTCATGATGTCACGGTACCATCTCCTGGGCGACCTCCTCCGGGATGTCCTTGTACAGCTCGAACAGGAACTCGATGGCGTTGTTGTCCTTGTACTTCCCGTGGAGCTTCTTGTTGTGGTCCATCCGGAGCCACAGTTTCAGGGCCGCCTTCGAGCCATCGTCCTCCTCGGCCAGATCCACGTGGACCCCCAGTTGCTCCTGGAAGAACCGGTGGTCCAGCAGGTCCTGAACCGTGAACCTGCAGCAGGAAACACCAAAGACACAAACCGGAGAACAGGTAGGTTCAGACGAGTCCAGTTACTTAGTCAGTGAGGTTTATTTTGTAGTGAAAGAAGCTTAATACTCGTTTTAAATTGATGGAAATTTGAATATCTATATATATCTGTATATAGATTTTTTTTTTGTGGCTTCAAATTCATCACATTTAAATATTAAGAGTAAAAACTGAAAATAGTGTATAAAATATTCACTGTTGACCACTTTGAGCTAATGTTGCTAATGCTAACGGCTAACTAAAGGAAAACAGCTGGGTGACATAAACATCATTAACTAATCAATACTTCATCAATACTTGCTCAACTTTACATACGTACTGCACAAAATGAATTGATTGATGATCAATGTTATCTGAGTTGTTTTTCCACTGCAGTGACTCGACGTGTCCAGCAGACGGAGCTGTTTCGTGTGTCTGATCACCTGATTGGTGTGTTTCACACAGAACTTAACTGCCGCTCTGTGGACGTTACCTCTCTTTGCTGTCGGTGCGAATGCAGCCTTCAATGATCTCCTTCAGCTCAGCGACTGCAACTTTGAGAAAACTGTCCGGTTTGATTCCCTGAGAAACAAACAAAGATGAAACGTGTGACCAAAGCCAGTAAGTAGACGGTGCTCAGGTGGGCGGAGCCTCACGTTGGTCACTTTGCGGTAGATCTGGGCGGCGTTCTGACACTCGGAGTACGGATACTCGGTCGTTGCCATCTCCAGGATGCACATGCCGAAGGCATAGACGTCCACGGCCTCGTCGTACTTCTCCTCGTACATCTCTGGAGCCATGAACTCCGGGGTCCCTGAACACATCACAACAGTAACTTCAAACAACTGAGGTAAACGCATAATTTTGCCCCCCTGCTGGCTGCGTTCCTACCAATCACGCTCTTGGCGAACGAGGCCTTCTTGAGCGTGGCGAGGCCCAGGTCTCCGATCTTCACCGAGGCTGTGGGTCCGGTGATGAAGACATTGTCACACTTGAGATCTCGGTGCAGGATGGGGGGGCAGCGGGAGTGCAGGAACTGGAGCCCCTTCAGGATCTGGAAGCTCCAACACTGCAGCAGCTTCAGCTTCATCTGACGGAACCTACGCAGGTACCTGACGGGGTTCAGAGAAACACACCTGGTCAGGTGAGCTCAGGGGCGTTGAGGGACTAAGATGTTGTGGGGCGTTGAGGGACTAAAATGTTGTGGGGCGATCAGGGACTAAACTTATTTGTGCTCTATAGTGGACTCACGTCTTTAGGATTCAGGTCTGTGTGTGCTCTATAGTGGACTCACGTCTTCAGGGTTCGGGTTTGTGTGTGCTCTATAGTGGACTCACGTCTTCAGGGTTCAGGTCTGTGTGTGCTCTATAGTGGACTCACGTCTTCAGGGTTCAGGTCTGTGTGTGCTCTATAGTGGACTCACATCTTCAGGGTTCAGGTATGTGTGTGCTCTATAGTGGACTCACAGGTCTGTGTGTGCTCTATAGTGGACTCACGTCTTCAGGGTTCAGGTCTGTGTGTGCTCTATAGTGGACTCACGTCTTCAGGGTCCCGGAGGTCATGAGCTCCGTCACAAGGATGGTGCATTTGTGGCCCCTCAGCGAGGACTTCCAGGAGTCGAGGAAGCGGACGATGTTGGGATGCTGCAGAGTCTTCAGCATCTCCACCTCCTCTGTGAAGCGGTGACGCTCGGCCTTGGTGAGCCGGTGAGTCTGAAGGTGAAAGATGATCAATAAACACATTGATTTATTTATTGATGATAGAACACGTGAAGGACAGCTGATGATGACACGTTACCGCCGAGCATCATGGGAAATCTGCAGCACAAACACACAGACATGATCATTTAAAAAGAATAAAGCTGAGTAACAATAATGAGTAATATAAAACATAATACTAATAAAAGAATATAACAAATCAATATAAACCTGAAGTAAAATAAAGTGAAATGAAATATTAATAAACTGAAGTAACATCTCTGAACTTTATCTCTTGGTCTTCACTTTGTTCAACAGACGTGTAAAATAAAATGTCATCAAATCATCAATAAATCAGAATAAATAACTTTGTTTAACGTGACCTTTTGGAGGAAGAACCATAAACACACAACAGGAAGTTCATCACAGAGAACTTTGACCTCATTAACTGTGAGTGTGTGTGTGAGAGAGCTGTTATCAACATCAACCAGCAGCCGTCTGTCCATTAAGATATCAGATACTGTGTATGGTACAAGACACTGCGGAGTCAGCGTTTTATCTCTCTCACACACACACACACACACACAACCACACACACACATTAACACACACACACATTAACACACACGTCTCATCCACATTCTTCTATTTTTCAGTTTGAGCCCAGTGTCTTTTTTTAGTGCATGTGAGCGTGTCTTCAGTGCACGTGAGTGTTGTAGTTGTTAGCAATGTTGTAGTTGTAAGCAATGTTGTTAGAAATATTGTTGTTGTTAGCAATGTTGTTGTTAGAAGTGTTGCTGTTAGCAGTGTTGTTGTTGTTGTAAGAATTGTTGTTGTTAGCAATGTTGTAGTTGTTAGCAATGTTGTTGTTAGCAATGTTGTTGTTGTAAGCAATGTTGTAGTTGTTATAAATGTTGTTGTTGTTAGCAATGTTGTAGTTGTAAGCAATGTTGTTGTTAGCAATGTCGTTGTTAGCAATGTTGTAGTTGTAAGCAATGTTGTTGTTGTTAGCAATGTTGTAGTTGTAAGCAATGTTGTAGTTGTTGGCAATGTTGTGTACTCTTGTGTACTGTTGTGTTTAGTGTGTGTACTCTTGTGTATTGTTGTGTATAGTGTGTGTACTCTTGTGTACTCTTGTGTACCTGTAGCTCACACCAGGCCACCTCCCTGGTGGTCTCCGTGTCTAGTCCTCTATAGACCGTCTTGAAGGATCCTCGTCCGATCTCGATGTTGAACTTCAGGAATCTTCCGTCCGGAGACGAAGCCACGGCCTGCGTCTCCTCTTCATCACGCTCCTCCTCCTTCTGTTGCCACGGTAACGCCTCATTGTTGGTGTCTGACAGCTCTGACGGCTCCTCCCCCGAGTCCGAGCTGATGTCCCGATTGGCCGGGGGGTTGGCCTTTGAGGTTGTCATGGTAACAGGAGAAAGAGGAGGAGGAAGAATATAATCTTCTTCTTCTTCTTCTTCAGGTCTTTTCTTGGTTCACAGCAGCATCCTCCTCCTTTTCCTTCTCTTCTTCCTCTTCCTTCTCCTCTGCCTTCTCCTCTTCCTCTTCCTTCTCCTCTTCCTTCTCCTCTTCCTCCTCCTCTTCCTCTTCCTCCTCCTCAGTCTGTAGTCTCTTCGGTAATGTTTGTGTCCCTCGCTGTGATGTCAGAGAAGTGGGAGGAGTCACCAGAGGATTTAATTGAGCTGGAACATACATTTGATTATTTATTCTTTGTTTCTATATTTCTATTTCTTCTATATGCTCATTTTATCGGAAACATCTTTAGACTTTGAAATAAATAATAAACAACTAATAATACCTAATAAATATCTACTAATTAACTCTCATGGATAACTAATAAGTACTAAACAACAAATAACGTATAACTAACTGTAATAAATACGTGTTCTGTGTCTGTTGTTGTGGTTTGATGTTTTTTGTTTAATGATGCTCTAATCCAGGGGTCACTAATAGGCGGACCACGGTCCAGGTCCAGGTCCATGTCTGGACCCGGACCTAAAACCGGTAGATAATTGAGAATTATTACATTTTGATTTAACGCTTCTATTTTAACCGGCGCAGCTTTTCCAGACTTTACAGCACTCATTTAGCGGTATTATTATATATATTATACAATATATATTATATAATATATATATTATACAATATATGTTATACTATTTATATATATTATATTGTATTGTATTGTATTGTATTGTATTATTATCGAGTAAAGTGGACTCACTGTGTCCGTCAACAGTTCCTGATCCTGAACCAGTGAAACCACAACAGAAACCAGTAGAGCTGCTTAAAGGATCCCAGAGTCCTGGTCCCTAGGGGGTCCATCGTGGTCCTCATGAAGTCCACTAAACCCTAACCCAAGTCTTCCTCCTTCTTCCTCCAGTTCTTTTAAAGTCCTCTCTCCTCAGAGAGCTCGCGCTCTGCATCGCTGTGAGAGAGCACGAGCTCTATCAGCGGAGAGCAGATGGTGCGAGCTGTAGCAAGCCCCGCCCACTGGACACCTTTCACCTGGCCTGATAACACACAGACACCGGAAATACGTCACAACCGTCACTTAAAACATTTCATTTTAAACCTCTGATCCTCGTTTAGTCACGGTGACGTCATCACCGATATTATCCACGAATAAAGAATAATCAATAATTAGTAAACAATATTAATCAATCATGTTTTCTACTTTTAGTCCATTTATTTGTCAGAAGATTCCATTTTTATTAAATTATTTTATATTTATTGTGTTTAATTAACTTCTGAAGTTATTGATTTATTATATTGATGATTTCATATTTCGCACATCGAATATACAAACAAGTAGGAAACGTTTTATTTTTAAATATATTTATATTTATATATTAGTTTCTAATCAGATCCAGCAGTTGAATGGTAACGATGAATGTTAACGATGAATGTTCACGTTAAATGTTATAGGACTATTTCTCACTTTTATCTTCTTACAAAGTTTTACAAATCAAACAAATGAAGTGATTAATCAAAGCAATATCCAGCAGATCAACCCTTAATATACATTTATATTTGCAGTTTTACATAATTTTGGCTCCTTATTGAGAAACAATATACATACTGTATACAGTATATATATTTATAATGGTATGCATCTTTAAATAGATGTATATGAACTCACAGGGGATATTTTCATATATATATGCAGCTGAGCTTCATAAGTAATAAAACATGAACAATACACGTGAATGCTGTTTGCTGTGTTCATAATGTGGCTGATAACACATGAGGATGTAATCAGTTATTGATACATTCTGTATGCTGTTACTTTACTTAAAGTCAGTCTTTTTATGACGGGTAAGTCGGTATTCTGGATCTGTAATAGAGATATTTTCTTCTTTTTGATGCTCTGAGGTCTGTTTTTAAGATAAACCTTGAATCCTTAAATGTTGCAAACCACAAACCAAAGCAGAGTTATTGATGTTTGTGGTGGAAAAAAATCTTTTTAACCTCCCAGTGAGAAATAATCACGATGGAACTTCTTAAAGTATTAAAAACATATTTAATGAACAGACACTTCAATCAAAATTCAGCTGAATGGATAGAGCTCTTTCCCCACGGATGGTTCGGAGGTCTAACAACAATGAATACACAAAACAGAGTATATATGCTCGTTATCTCGTCTCCTCTCCCTTCACCCTCCCCCTCGCAGATGTTGTCGGCCGCTGCACCCATCAAGGCCAGCTTCCCTGCCTTATCGTGGGAAGAGGGTTAGGGTGGTATATGCAGGTTTAAGCGATACAAGTTATAACTAAAAGAACCATATGATAAATTTCCACAACAATGTTAACCTGTTAACAGCTCCTTTAAAGGCTTGCATGAGGTTCTTCTTCATAGTCAGTGTTCTACTCCAGTAGAGGAATTTAGACACCTGAAAGAATCTGTCAGTTTAAGTGAACACTATATTCACAATACTTTCACTTCATTGACTGTAAGAAGTTCAATTTACAACAATATTTGTAACCAGATCATGAAGTGAATCTATTTCTACGTCTCATCTTTTATCTCCTGATCAAACGATCAAAGGCTATTATTACTATTATTATTTTAATTGTAATTATCATTGCCCTTATTGATATTTTTTAAATTATTCTTATTATTGTCATTATTCTTTAAATTTGTATTTTTATTGTTATTGTCATTCTTGTTATTCTTATCATTATTATTATTATTATCATTATTGTTATTATTTGATTTAACTTGATTGTATTAAATTGAGTTAGTTTGCTGTCATTATTACAATGTAAATAAGTCATAATACTTTAATAGTTTGTAATCATCTTTTATTCATAGTTTTGGTCCTCATGTCGGATTCAATGTGTTTTACATTAGTTTGTTTTTTATTTTATTTTGTATACATATTCCTTATGAATACATATGATTGATAGTTTGTTTAAAGTGTGTTATTAACAATATTGAAAGACCTGAACGATCGATCTGTTATCGATTAGCTGTTTTCTGCGATCTTCTTATACTGTCTGAAGTATCCCACAATCCTTTGCGCCCTCAGTAGTTTGCCAGTCATCGTAGGAACAGACCGAAGTGACGCTGCAGATCTTCGTTAACGAGCTTTTCTGTTTGTTTCTGCTCGTTTCTCTCCGGACATCATGAAGGAGACAGCGGCCAAGCGGCGGGGGGACAAGGCGGGAGGTCGGGACCGGGACTCTAAGGACCAGAACCAGGACTCTAAAGCCGAGAAGAAGGACCTAGGCCTTGAGCCGCAGGATGTGGAGATGATGCCGGAGGAAGAAGCAGCTAACGCGGCTAAACAACCCAAAGAGCTGGACAACATGACGCTGGACGGTAAACACGAGGTTTAATTACCGGGACGGCCCGGTACCGGAGATAGCATGTTAGCATCAGCGGCTAACAGACGAGTTATTTTAAAGGGACCGTGTACAGTTTAAACATCAATGTCACCGTTTGATGCTCCAGGTTAATTAGCTTTAAAGCTAATTGTCATCTGTAGTCTCTTGGCAGGTTCAAAACAAAGCACAATAACAAACAGTGTATGTATGTATGTATGTATGTGTATGTATGTATGTATATGTATGTATATGTATGTATATGTATGTATATGTGTGTATATGTGTGTGTACCAGTCAAAAGTTTGGACACACCTTCTCATTCAATGGGTTTTCTTTATTTTAATTTGTTTCTACATTGTAGATTAATATTGAAAACATCCAGAGGATGAAGGAACATCTGGAGCGTTAAACAAAGCAGAATATGTTGAACCCCTGCAGCTCTGATGACAGCTTTGCACACTCTTGGCTTTCTTTCAGTCAGCTTCATGACGT
>NW_022281605.1:0-10317 GCF_004355925.1 Anarrhichthys ocellatus | reverse complement strand
AGAGAGAGAGAGAGAGAGAGAGAGAGAGAGAGAGAGAGAGAGAGAGAAATAGTTGTTTCCTGCATCATTAATGCTCTAAATATTAAATTTAGCACTTTTAAGTTAAAGTAACAACACAACATAAGAAAAAAATACTCCATTACAAGTGAAAGCCCAGAACTCAAAAACTTTACCTTGGTAGGAATACAAAAGTATGACCTGAAAATGTACTCAAAGTAACAAAAAAGTACTCATCATGTAGAATGGCCTGTTTCAGAATGTTTTATCATTATGTATATTTAATTAGTAGATCATTATTATTGATGCGTTGACATTGTTGTCACGGTAAAGCTTATTTTTTACTTGTATTTAAATCTAACAATCTAACAAACAAACATCATTGGGAATGCCCAGGTTAAGAGCAGGTACCTCAAGTACCACAGAGTACATTAACTGTAATGGTGAGAACGATAAAATAAATATGACAAACAATACTCTTGCCCCATAAAATTTAGATTTGCTGTCAAACGTTAAGTGGTGGTTGTGATTACAGTTATGTGCGATTTATGGAAAAAAATAAGAAAGAATTCCATATTAATGTGAAACATGACATAATAATTAAGTGACACAATAATACAAATAAATGCAACATTGAAACAATACCCACTTCACTTCAAGAAATACGTGTTTTGCTACATTGTTTCTTTTAATTTGTGTTTTTTTCCAATTAACTCGTGCCTCGTGACGTCAGGCACTTTCTCTGCTGCGCTCGCTCGCTGTGCCTCTCTCTCTCTCGCTCGCTCGCGCTCCCTCACTCCGCGTGAAACAAAGTGTAGTGTCCGCGAGAGCCCGTAGGAAGCGAAAAGAGAGAAACCGGAGAAAGGAGAGAATGGAGCGGCTGAATCCACAACAACAGGAGGAATAATAACCCACGAAAAAAAAGAGAGAATTAAAGAAGACTGAAGACGGAGGAGAAGAGGGAGAGAACTCGCAGGAAAGAACTTTTTCCGGGGGGAGAAAACTGTTATAGACTCAAACGCGGCCACGTTTTAAAACATGGATACACTTTTCTCCGTATTCCTGGGACTCCTGTTTCTCCTTTCGGCAGTTGGTAACGTCTCCGGCCAGATACCGACAGGTAAGGACGAACACGGGGAAAATAAGGCAGTTAATGGTGTTTCCTGTTTGGAAAGTTTGGACTATTTTTCTCGTTTTTTCTCCATCCGTGTAAGCGTATGAATCTGTTGGACAGGTGTGTTTAGGTGCAGGAGAAAAGTTAGGTTCCGTGTTGAAAATGTACCGTCGTGTCTATTTTATCGCTTTGTGGCAAAAAACAACAACAACCCTCTGATGCGAAACATTCAGGATTCGTGGAGTGAATGAGCTTCTTTTTTTTGCCACTGCTTGCTATAATGCGAAAGGTTTTTCTTGCGTGTCGTAGGTTCTTTAAAAGCTTCTGTGAGACAGTCGGCTCTTGTTTGAACTCAGCCTGTTTGACAAGTAGGTCGGTTTCTGCTTCCGCATAACGACCCAATAGTTTGGTTGTGAACTCTTATCTTCAAGGTTTCAAACTAATTAACAATATTTCTTGCAAACATGAATACAGCGTGCATTAGAAGCAGAGTGGGGCGCTTGTGTAGCGATAGTAAACACCGTTCCGTTCCGTGCCGTGCCGCCGCCTCGCGAGCGGCGCGCGAATGGAGGAAAAAAAAAGTTACGGAGATCGCCCACTAATAACTACAATATCCACAGTTACTGTCCCGGTGATGACTTATACTATGCACGCTTTTCACAGTGATCTGGTCGGTGTGGTTCTCTGTAGTCTGTGGTGTGTTTAAAGTCTTCAGAGAGGACTGTTGGCTCTTCTGTACGAGGCGATGGTCGGTTCGCATTTTGGCTCTTTTGCAAACCAAATGATCCTCTTCTGCTCCAACTTTATTCGCGCTGAATGCAATAAAACCTAATGGTTGAGGGAATATCGCCTATACGCCGATTGCCTGTTTGATCGCATGTATTTTTCTTTTTTTGCGCCGCGTTGTTTAACTTAAGGGAGAGATCAAGAGGAGTGTTTATTCCGATCTTTTATACAATCTGAACCTGTGAAGATTTATGATGTCAGATGTGATTTTTTTATGGGCTGCCAGCAATGCGGAGGGCATGAACCTAAACTCAAAAATAGTCCTAGTTAAACTACATGCAACCCTGTGCACGACCATGACATTAACACTCTTCAATAAAATTATCAGTGGATGCATGGGACCTTTTCTCTTGGACTTTAGTTTAAACAGTGACCCGCTTTGCAAAGTGTCTCTGCTCCCGTTTCGTCCGTTATGCGCTCGATCGAGAGAGAGAGAGAGAGAGAGAGAGAGAGAGAGAGAGAGAGAAAAACAAAGTCCGTATACATTTTTTTTTCTGCATCTCGCGCAGGCAAAACTCTCTCTCGTACCTGCGTCTCCGTCTGCGTGCACTGCTGTGGGTTTTATTTACGCATTCAGCAGTTTGTTCGTCTCTGAACTCCAACGCGCGCACACAAACACAGAGAGAAAGAGAGACCCACACAGCTATTAGAAAGCTCACCTCCAAAATCACACTTCAAACTATACAGGACCGTAATAACGGACACACCGCGCTCCATTGAAGCGCTGGAAATCACCAGAAATGGTATAAGAGCGTCGTTTTGTGCCCCAGCATTCGCTTAGGCTTGTTAATGTTTTGCATAGAAATTCCTCATTAATTACCACTTCATATGTGAACGTTTTATTGCCCCCCCCCTCCTCTTCTTTCCCTCCCTTGTGGCCATTTGGCCCTCTGGGTAGCAAATGTGTGGAATTTCTTTTGAGGCCTCTTTGGGGAATTTAAGTGCTGTTAATTTGCAAGTAAATACTAGCGACTTGATGCAGCCTTACAGAGGGTGGAGGTGGGCTATCGTTAGTGTGGGAAGGGGGTTGGGAAAGACAAGTTGCAGTTGGTTGTTTTGCAGAATAAAAAATAAAAAGTATACATGTCTGAATAAAAGCAAGCAACAGTGTTAATTTAAGGAAATCAGATGCAGGAAAATGATCGTTTGATTGCAATGAGAGGACCCAATTCCCAGGGGTAAAAGGGTTATTGCCATCCCATTCTCTGTTTACACTGTGAATCCTAATTGATGAGGAATTAGAAGACAATGGTGGATTCATCACATTCTCCTTGCATTTGATGCAAAGAGGGGGCAGAATGCATGCAAGATTTAACAGCCGTTTCCGCCACTGACAGCACTTTTATTTGATCACAACGGATGACGCCGATAGGGTTAATAGGCTGCTGTCAGTGTGAACTGTCACTGAGGAAAAAGTGGTGATCATTAGATCCGAAGCCAATAATGAGAGATGTGTGTTGGGGTGCAGCATCAGCAGCCGTTGCTCTCTGAAATCACTGACAAGGACGAGGAAATCAGTGGCACTGATTTAAAACCGTCCATCACATTTGAACAAAGTCACTTTGAATTTGTGTTGAGAAGGTTTTTCCTCTAAATCTGTCTCATTTCCTTCTTTATCTTCTTTCCCCATTTAGAAAGTCAAACTATAAATTAAGGCATTTATTCAAATCTGCCTCTCCCTCGTCTCTTCTTATCACGCTGTTTTGCGGCAGTTTTGTTTTGGCCTATCGCTTACACAGCCAGTGTAATAAATGTGAACGGATGTAGCCGAGTTTATGTTAATTTGACAACTTTCTAAATCTGTCTCCTCTCTGATCGAGCTGTGACACAGATTCCGGGCGTCTTTAATCTTAATGAAGTGAAATAATTGTTTTCCATTAGCGTCTCCAGACGAATTAGAAGGCTGTCGCTGCTGCTGAACACCACATCTGAGCTGGTTTAATTATAATTGTAAATTATTTTAGTATTTTGAACATTAGGACCAAGTTGGTTTGATTATAATTACTTTTTGGCTCCATTTGGAAGCTGAAAAAAAATTGTGTGTTTTCCCCCAGAAAGGCGAGAGAAAAAGAGAGTGATAGTGAAAGGAGGAGGAGGAGGAGGAGGAGGAGGAGGAGGAGGAGGAGGAGGGGGTAAAAAGAAATGCAACCATTGGTTTTTTGGCCGTGGGCATCTTCTCCACTCAAGAGACTGTGAAAATGGCAGCAGGGAGGGAGTGTGTGAGTGTGTTTCTCTGTCATGCACTGTGTGTGTGTGTGTGTGTGTGTGTGTGTGTGTGTGTGTGTGTGTGTGTGTGTGTGTGTGTGTGTGTGTTTGTTTGTTGAGCACATGTGTGTTGCTGTCACTTAAAGAGAAAAGAGGGAGGCCGATGCTTTTAAGCCCTCCGGAGTACAGTAGTACAAAGAGGAGCATGTGGAATGTTTGCCTCTCGTTCACATTCATGTGAAACGGCCTTCTCATTCTACTCGTGCCATGTAACATGGCACCAAATCAAAGAACGCTTTGTTTATTCTCTCTTTTATAAGTAATGCTTCAGTCCGCTGTCTTTCACATCCATCTTAATGTCTTCTCTTCAAATCAAACGCCACTTTTGCACCAGAGCCTGTCTGTTTCTACAGATTTCAATTTAGTGATATATTTTTAAAAAAAAAAACCCCATCTCTTTGAAATTACTGGCTCATATCTTCAGTCGTTTGGGGATGAAGTCTGTGCGCACACAAGCATGCGAGTGTGTGTGTAAACGTAATTAATCTGTTGAGAGAATTCATTAGCTAATCCGTCATTAGACTGTGTGAGTGTGTGTGTGTGTGTGTGTGTATGGATGTGGATGAATGAATTTGGAGGTTTGTGTTGAAAAATGGATTAGCGACACAGCGACTGTGCAACCTTTAGCCTTTAGTTAAGGATGAGGGAGAGTGAGAACATGACATGATTGACACATGATTCAGACTCCATACACCACGCTGTGCACAAGAGGACGCTTTGGTACTCATGAGAAGAAACGTTGTGACGTTCAATGCCATTTTTGGCAAATTAAGACATCTGAATTGGTCTATCTTTATGATGATTAATGGTATATGTACATTATTAATGAAGAACCAGAGCTCTGATACATCATGGTGTGACATCGCTGCTTCATTTACCTGCCTTCATAGACCTTCAATTAATCAGTTACTTGAGCTACCCAAGATTAATCTTTGATTGTAGCCATTTTTCAAACAATATGCCAAACATTCACTTGCTCTTTGTTGCAGTGGTTTGCAGTTTTACACAACTGTAAACAGAATATCTTTAGGTTTTGAACCATATTGAAGACAAAACATGCAATTTTTCAGACGTCATCTTGGGCTTTGAGAAACTGATTGGCATTGTTTTTCACAATTTTTGAAATTTTATACATTAAACAATGACTCCAGAATATAATCAGTAGGGCGGCCCCCTCTCAGTTGATTACTCAACTAATTGGCTGTTTGTGTGATTATTTGTGGAGAAACTCAGTTTTACATTGTTAGTCGACTGAGAATTTCACTGGTTGAGGACAGCCCTAAAAATGAGCACAATCGGTAATGAAAACAATCATAAGTTGTGTACAAACTGTGAGAATATGGTAAAACGTGTCTTAAAGCCTGAAGGGGAAATCTTTGTCCAACAAAACAAAAACAAAGATTCATTTAGAAATGATATATCAGAGAAAAGTAGCAAATCATTACATTTGAGAAGCTGAAACCAGAGAATCTTTGAATTATTGCTTAGAATAAATGAGTCAAATATCAAAATATCTGCGGATTAAGTCTCTGCAGCCCGACTAATTGATTAATCAACAAATTTTGCAGCACCTTTTGATCCACATGAAGCCTGTGCTGTTTAACATGCTGTTGAACAAGGACCTCCATCTAGTTGTGCTCATGTAAAACTCCGTTATTTTTAGTCTTTCTCTCTGGTGGAGTAGATACAAGGCCCAGTGAGAAGCAGCATGACATGAAGACATAGTCTTCAGTGGAAGAAGCAGGTACTGCAACATCAACCTTTTTTACGTCTTCACTTCTTTTTCACCTCAGGCGAGCTGATAACTCAACAGTTCAACTTTTCCTCATTAGATTCTGTTGTTTCCATTCAGGCAGATTATGCACAGTTTGGAAAATTAACATTAAAACAGGTTGATGGAAATGTAGATACTGTTACGTGATTGGTGTGAATCCTCAGTCAGCGAGCAGGAAGTGCAATGCAAGAAAGTGTGAAAGTCTCATTGGAAATTAAGGGAGGCAGTGCGTCCAAAACAAATCCCCATCCCCGAAATATCACATCCCTGATGAATGATGGTATTAGTCCAGTATCATCAATCTCCGCTCTGCCCTGTTTGGCTCTGGTCACAGCTGTCGGTACAAGGGGGCCTAGAAACACCCCGCTGCCTCGCAGACACACACTCACACACACGCACACTTACACACATGGCTGGCTAATGACAGATTAAGTAATCAACACTCTCAGTTGATTAATTACATTACAGTGCATACACGCACACACACACACACACACACACACACACACACACAGTCTCTCTTTCCCACACACACACAGATGTGAGCTGCATCAGTACCAGTTGTGTAGTCTTGTGTGGTGATAATGATATTTAAAATATAGTCTTGGCTGGTGTGTGTGTGTGTGTGTGTGTGTGTGTGTGTGTGTGTGTGTGTGTGTGTGTGTGTGTGTGTGTGTGTGTGTGTGTGTGTAAGGGAGAAAGGGTTTGAGAGAAGTGGCGGCAGGTGACGACAGTCTTGGGAAAATGCTTATTTTTAGGGTCACCGTGAGGTGAAGGGTTGAGGTTAGGCATCGGGTGGCTAAAGGTTGGAGTTTGTGTTAGGGAACATGTGCAAGTCAACAGATTGTCCTCACTACTTTTTTTTGATACAGATATGTTTGCTTTTATTTTTGTATGATTTCGGAAGCTGTCGGTGCATTTGGTTGCTGCTGCTGAGCAGAATTTGTACATTAAAAATGTATTTGTTATTTATACTTTACTTTATAGTACGTCATTGGTTTTGCTCTACTTTTGAGTCTTTCTTCAACTTCGTTGTTGTCTTCACAATGATACCCCTTAACATATAACTACATCAAACTTAAGGCAATGCCATTCAGGCAAGATATTTTCCACAATATGCGTTCGCTACAAGACCTTTTATTTTCTGCAATAATCCAATGGAAATATCCCGTTGGATTTTTGACGAGGGAGCTGGTGCGATGCTACAAAAATACGTCATCCCTGCGCCGCTCTGTAACTGCCTGAATAAAAACACAATCCAAAATTGGAATTGAGATCATAAACTGTTCCGAATATATTAAGAAACGTACGTGCTTGGTGTCAGATACGGGACAGTTTTTGATACTTGTTGCTATGAACATAATTAAGCTGGTACCAAAGGGAAGTGGTAGTCCTTCAAATATATGCTGAAACTAAAAGAACACAGCTCTTTGTTTCTTCTGTATGTGTATATAAACCTGTGCATGCTTTCCCATCTAACTCTGTCTTATTATCCTCTGCTTTGCTTCGGTTGGACCCAGCTCACATGGGGCGCGCTGAGAAGGGTGAGTTACGAGTGGCCGGCCAAGAGCTGAGCTTCATCCGTCATCGTCACCATCATCGTCATCGTCATCGTCATTAGTGTTGTCATCGTAAACCCACAGTCTTCACATTAACTGTCACCTGAAGTTCTTTTCGATGTGTAGACGTCCTTTTGAAGTGATCTAATTGTTTCCTCATCCACAATCATCCCGCCTTCCACCGACCATCCCACTTAGACTTCATGCTCATAGTAATATTCTAAAAGACGGTGTACAAACACCTTTATAATCCAGTATTAAAGTGCAGTTTGCAGAGATTTTTAGACTGTAGGACCATGAACTATTTGGTTCTTGCTGGAACCATTTGATGAAATGTCAAAATGGTTTCAGTGCCTCTCAGACGTTTGTCTGCAGCTATTCGCTCCCTGGGAGTCATTTTGACCAAGTTGCTTCTAATCGATGAAACCTTTGAAGCGCTCTTGCACTGGTTTGCAGTTGTCTGTCTTTGTGAGCCTGCCGACCTGTCTGTCTGGTAATCTACGTGCCATTTGTCGGTGGGTCTCCCCTGCTGTGTTCGTCTGTCTCTGTCTGTCTTTGTATAGTCAGACAGCTGCCGGGAGGTTTGAAGTTTCCAGGTGCTGTTTGTTCAGTCGAGCCTGGTCTTTAATAAAAAGGGAGCTCTGAGTAACTTTGTTCCTGCAGCATCCGACCACACACTTCTTCTTCTAACTGTCCACTTCGGCAACGACACACCCGCTCATTCTGTCTCACACGTATCCTCTGTCTCCCCCCCCCCCCTCTCTTGTCTTTCTCACTTTCCCACAAACACTCACAGTGGACGGTTGTTAATGAGGGAGTTGTTTTTTGGTCGGTTGGTAAAATACTCCGCAGTCACTTCACACTGCAGGGTCTCACAGAGACATCACTGTGGAGCTGTGGAGTTTTGGTATCCCACAAGGCCTTGCTGTGTGACAGAATCAAAGCAAATATAATGTTGTTTACGTGTCTATTTACAAAAAAATCAAAGGCAAATAAATCCACAGTGAAGGTCACATTCTGGTTAATCCTCAAAAACGGAGAAATAAGCTTTGATTTCTTGTATGAGTGTGGGAGTCAAACACAGGATATGCTCCAAAACCCAAATGATTTAATACAAAAATAATAGAGACCTAATGAAAGCCCAGCGAGGCAGAAATGCTGTCGGTTCATATTAAGCAGGACAGGTTCTTGAAAAGGGGATTTGGCAGGTTCTACATCTGCTCTCACTAATCTCACTAGATCACACTCGACTGAGAGTTCTTACCTGATAGTTTGTAGATGAGGTAGAAATTAATAAAGCTGTAGTTTTTTAAAGAATAGGTGTCATTTGAAGTTGATTTGGTTTATTAGCTGTGTATTTGCTACATATCTCCATTCATTCAAAATCTAATTTAAAGCAAGTTCTGTCATTTTATTTTCCTATTGTGAATAACTCACAACTCCAAAGACTTAACATCCTCCACATCCAGTCAAGTTTTCAATTTCCCATCTGCAGTAAATCTCCAGTTTTCCTATTCTAACTGAACTGTGTCCCACATGTTCGGCAACTGTTTGATGATGCTATGGTCGGGACATTCTTGTGACTCAGTTGGTTAAAGTGTAACCAGGCGTCCTCGCTTGAATCTGTTTCATACCCTCTCTTGTCTTCCTCGTCTATGAACTACACAACACGTGACAAGATGCCCCAAAATAATCTTCGTGGAGTATTTCAATGGGAAGTATGACTTTTTAGGGGCATGTGCCTTTAAAGTGTCCTTGCTGTGGCTATTTTTGTCACCCTCAAAGCTCCTAAAGAGACACTTTAGACAAATTAAGATAAGAATACTCCTCTAAAGTGGCAGGAAACATCAGAATGTGTTCAAGAAGACGCTCTTTGTTTTATTTTGCTTTAGTTTAGGCAGCATTTTCTTTGTCTCTACGTTGATTAAATGTGACAACAAAGCCGTGTGTGTGTGTGTGTGTGTGTGTGTGTGTGTGTGTGTGTGTGTGTGGGAATGAGCCTCTTCATGTTAACCTTCAGGTGGACTGGCTTTATAGACATGACCGAAGGGCTCGTGTGTGTGTGTGTGTAGCTAAAGGCAGTGGCTGAAGTGGTTTCCATTAGTCCAGTTAAGACGACATCTGTCATGAAGCTGTACACACACACGCATACACACACACACACAAGTAGCCATAAGCAATCTCTGTGCAGTATACCATATCGAGTCTCATTCCTGATCTCTGTGTGTCGTCCAATGATAAAATCCCAGAGGACATTCTGCTACAGTCACTTTCAGCCACAGCGTGTACATCCTGGTATCTAAAACAGACACTCTTTTTACTGTTCTTACACTCCTTTCCAATAACCCTCTCTTCTGCCCTTTAAGCTGATTTCAGTTCAAGAGCAGTAGAAAGCTTTCAAGATATATAAACCCACTCTGTGTTTGTGTGTGTGTGTGAATCAGGAGCTCACAGACGGATGACCAGTCCATTAAGATTAGCGTCTCCATCCCAGACCATGTATCTTCACATCACCATGATGCTGGTCCTCTAAGCGGAGATTTAAATCTTCTAGCAGATATTCCACAGCTATCTTTTTCCCCTCTAAATGATGTTACACATTTTATCTGTCTGTCTGCCATCCTAATCTGTCGTTTGGTCTGTCTGTCTGCCAGCCAGCGCGTGTGTGTGCGCGAGTGTCCGTCCTGTCTGCAGATGACTGCAGACACATGGTCAGCCTGACAGCCTTTGCCTGCACGTATACGCAGACAGTCAATCACTCCAGCAGACAGACACGTGTGTGTGTGTGTGTGTGTGTGTGTGTGTGTGTGTGTGTGTGTGTG
>NW_022281604.1:0-10319 GCF_004355925.1 Anarrhichthys ocellatus | reverse complement strand
GTCTTCTTCAATACAGCATGATGTTCATTTAGTACATTATGGTCCATTTAGAGTCACACAGACCATAAAGCAGGGGTTGCTTTAGGGCGGGCTAGCTGCTACCATGCATACGATGTCTCTACGACACTCCCCCTGGTAACTTCCATCCTGGCAACTTTCCATCATTGGTTGCGGAAAAAACCAACATGGATTACGACGACCGTAATCCATGATGTCAACGGCAAAATCCAGGCTGCCATAGTGGGTGACGTCCACTATGTCCACTTCTTATATACAGTCTTTGTAAACTCACCCACGTCATTAGACAGGTAGAGTCCCCAGAGGGACACGGTTAGTGGATGTCTACCTTGACTTGTTTTACCTCACTTTTGTTCTGTAACTTACGTACGTAACGCACAGCGAGCATGCAAGTAACGTAACAAACATATCTATTTTTAATCAAAACAACTCAGATCTGTGTGTGTTTGAACAACGATCGGCTGCACAGCAAGAGGTAGTAATGACACTATGGTCCAACTATTGTCTAAGAGAATTATGGGAATTTGTCAGTGTTCATTACTGGAAGATATTATTCTGTTTTATTAAGGAAACTAAACTCATTTTTAGAAGGAGTCATATTCTTCTCCCCAGCCAATCAGAGCAGAGAAGACTTTCAAGAGGGGGTCTTAAAGAGACCCAGGGAGAATACAGGTGTGAGACAGGATGAGAAGAAGAGTGTGTTTTCAACATTAAAGCGTGTAAACATGTTCTATAGTAACTCGATTGTGAACCTGAAAACGAGCACGATGTGAAGCTGCGGTCCTGTGTGAATAAAGAGGAGCAGAAACAACAGCAGCATGACAGGAACACACAGGACGCAGTCATTATACCTCTCAGAACAAAAACAGGGTTAATAAATAATTTGAAGAGTTGATGCCCTCGCAGTGAAAAGCAACTAATTAGCTAGTCATCATTAGTGGAAGTGGTCAGTGTGTGACAGTTGCGGAGCCATTGATTGCACCCAGCGATTTGGTTCGACAATCCCCGGAGGTTAATCATTGACAGGATGGAGGGGTCAACCTCTCCATGGCTCAAGGCGCGCGGGTTCGGTCAATAACCCTTCATCTGGAACTCGCTGAGAATTCGTCTCAAGAGCCGCCACTCCTCAAACTGCCAATAGCTCCCAACTTTATGAAGAGATTAGAACCACGGAAGGCCTTGGAGGACGAGTTGTCTACAAATGATTGAGAAAATAAAAACAATTGAATACAGAATACTGCGTATACTATATTGCATTATGAAGCTTCACACAAGTGATGTGTATCACGATATAATACAAATGAAAAACATGAGCTCGTGGTCTCAATCTGTTGGATTCCTAAGGCTTCAGGCTCGGGGACACGTCTGCTGTCTTCTTTAGGATGCAATGTGTGATCCTGAGGCACCTGCTTCAGAGAAGTAGGGGGAAGCATTTTACCTCTACTACGAGTCCATACAATCTCACATTTACACTCAGCTATAAAAAAAAAGAACACAAAAAGTCTAACAGCAATGCAAGAGTACGCAAAGTTTGAACAAACTGAGAGCTGCTCAAAAAAAGAGACTATTGTATAATCTTCATGTGTGGCCTATTGAGTAACTTTGCATTAGTCGGTTAGGAATGCTACTGAAATGCTACTGAAATGCTATTACTTGCTCGTGCTGGATTGCATTCTGCGTTGTCTCTTTGGTAAAAGAAGAGCATCATTAATTGTAAAGATGTAAACACTGACACTATATTTGCAAATGTTAATGATGGAAATCTCGCTCAAACCTATTTGAATATTTCCAGGTTTGTCACTTGGCTCAGTCCCATAATCCGGATGTATCCAAGGTGCCTTCAAGATCAAATCTATTCTAGAGAACTCTTTACTGTGACTCCACCTAATGCTCCACTATTTCACTATTCCACAAATAATGTTTGTTTGGAACCACAAGTGATACAAGAGGGTGGAGCTAAGAACAACCGAACACTGAATTAGAGTCCAAAATGTTACAATTAACTTTCATAAAGTGAAAACACACTGAAAGGTGTAACAACACTCCTGTGATGGTGAGAAGCAAGAAGCTGAGAGGTTCCACCAACAAGTCACCTCGATGATCTTAAAAGTCTTCCCAACAGCTCTAAAAGGGAATTTTAGTTTTTCCTTTTTTCTGTCTTTTCTTCCCTTTTGTCAGTAATGTGTTATTATTTTCCTGCCTTGGCAACAGCAGCTGATGGCAGTGCACCCAGAGGCTGGGACGGAGGAGCGATCTGAGTTTTGATGGATTAAATGTCTTTTGTTATTATCATATCATATATACAGTATTATCATTAGCTAACTGTAGGTCGTGTTCATTCAACCACACATTAAAGCAGTGGTCAATGCAGACACAGCTGGCTAACATCTGGACTCTACAGAGAGCACCTTTCTACTTTCTTCTGTATTTATTCAGAATGCTCTGCTTATCCCACCTACCAGCCCAGTGTTTCAATGCTTCCATTTCCAAGTAGCTGGTCAATATCACTGATCATTATTGACCTTCACATCTGCTCTGCTTTTTCTCTTCCTTGTATACATCTTACTCTCTCCCCCAAGCCGATAAATCCATTCACTCAGAGCCATGTGTTGGATTGAATGTTTATGGGGTTTCTCTATTGTCTTATTGAGGTAGTGTTATGCACGATGGATACTGTTCACCGACCTAAGGACCGCAGGGAACGGTGTAGGGCAAACAGCAACACATCAACACAGTGTGAGTAAAAAGAGACTATGTCAATTCAACCTTCCGATAATGCACAGTTGGTCTCGCCTTCAGGCCGTTATGTGAGAACTGCAGTGGTGGGCCATGCATGTTATAGCTGGGCCTTCACTGCTGTCCTGCTGCTGAAACACCTCCTAATAACCTCATGATGGCGCCACAGCTTAAATTGTGGGAAATATGATGTTTTCTGCGCTCACGTAGGAGACAACTGGCTGTGTGACCTCTGAACCCGGAACAACAAAAAGCAGCTGAGGGACCGCACGAGGCTACGCTACACTAGCTTAATGGGAAAACAACAGCAGAACACGCATTCTGCTGCACACTGGAGGGCCATTCAGATGTCAGATGTAAAGAAACAAACCAGTTGACTTAAAGACAAACTCCATCCTCCTTTCTTTGTTGACTAAGAGTGTAATCCGGTTAAATCACAACCGACTAATCAGTTTCTCCTCCTTCAGCCATTGAGTGTTAAAAAAACAAAGCTAGGTAAAATAATAATAATCTACACCAAGCAAAATGCAAAAAATGTCATAATTTCTTCCATATCTTTCAATTTGAACTCTCACTACTCCGACTAAGCCTCTGATGGCTACTTTAAGTTTCGTTTCATGATAGTCACGTGCTCGCCCACTGACCAATCACAGCACACGCTGCACCTCACTGCAGAGCTGCACCTGGACACTGAGCTGCACGTAATGCTGACGTAGCTATAGGCCAGCTAGCAGGCTCTGACACGTCAAAGAATACGCCCAACATGTCAAACTAAAGACCTGATTGGTTGAACACTATGACAATCAACAATATCGTCCCCATTCACTTAAAGTGCACATGGATGCACTTGTGAGTCTGCAGGCCTCTGCCTCTGTTCTTACCTAGAGACACAGAGGTGAAATCTGATTGGATGAAAGCTCGACTTAAAACAAGCTGCACTGGAAGCAGAGCAACTGAGGAAGACAGTAGCTGTGCAATGAGAACATAAGATAATGGGGAAAATATGTTTATGAATTACAATACATGTAGTGTATTTATGAAGAATTATTAAATTATAAAATAGTTACAACTTTGTGATTGTGTTTAGGCCAGCAGAGAAGGCCTTGCAGGCCCTGACGGCCCACCACTGGAGAACTGTGACGGGCAGGAACTCAGTCTGGACCATCAGCCGCTCTAGTGAAGTCTTCTGAGCCTCCACTAGGTGAAGCTGTTCTACAGCACACTGTGTCAGCCTGCTTACACGCACCTCACGGCTGCTCCAAACCTTAAAGTTAATATACTATACAGATATAATATAATATACTGTACATATTAGATGAACTGTCAGCTATCAAACCTACGGCCCACAGACAGAGCTTGGAAAAGGGTGAACTTGCTTAGTTACTCTCAATTCCTCAATGCCCATGGAATCATGATTATGATTATGACAAACACTCCAAGACAGCCTAATATTATTGTTTCACATAACCTTAGACAGCACCAAATACTGTAAAAAAGGATTGTCGTACGGCAATTTATTTGTTTCTGAATCTGCAGGAGAAACGGAACATTTCCCCTGAACTGCTGCGTGTCTTTAGTCAGTGGACACTAGAGCAGGTGATCTTCTTTTAATAACAAATGTAATAACTAATGTCATATTTTTTCACTTCCATTAACTGAGCCTCCCCTGAAGCTGTTCGGAGCCCCCCCCCCCCCACACACACACACACACACACACACTTTGAACTTGTCAGATGTGAAGGTATGTCATACATAATCCCTTTAACAAATAAAAAGATGGATTGTCTTAGCGCCTATTGGGCATGCCTAGAAATATGTGTTGCATATATGTTTTACAGGAAGTCGATGCACAACTCATTACTTCATCACAGCGTTGCTGACAGGCTCTCATGGTAACAATACTCCAAGTCTGTTTCAGTACAAAGCGAGGACACAATCCTGAACTAATGGGACGGGCTGCGCTGCTTGATGTTCGTGTCGAGGTTCTTTTCATTTTAAGAAAACCTGTGAATGACAGCAGCCCGTTGTTGGTCAATATTTCTTATATTTCTGTGGTTTACTGCACAGCAAACTGACAGACAAGTCATTTCAGTCAGCACTGTTATTGCTTTACCCCAAACACCTGATTTTAAAGTAACTTTACAATAAAACACCTCGCAGAAAAAAATGAATGAAATGAACTTCAGCCTCAGAAGGAGGCCTTTACTGAGGTACTTTGAGATAGCATGATTTGCATAGAGAAAAAGATCAACTTTATTTTTGAATGGATAATTAAAAGCTGCTCCAGACCTTCCTATCGCTGATGTCCTACCCAGAGCTGATGACTCTTCACTGAAGAGGAAGACTATTGTTCTGAGACTGAAAGAAACCAAATACAAATATTCAGTCGCGTGTACTCAACAAAGAGAGAGGCTCCGTAGCTGAAAGCAGAGATCTGTGTGATTGTTCTTATCGTTATTATTTTTAGTGAACAGAAGCACACCTCGGGTTCATGTTGGAAAAGCCTTTTAAAATGAAGCTCAAACTGCTTCTTCAACATGAGAGAACCAGTGCTGACCCTGCTGATGATGATTGATTTGCTTCAGCCAAATGATATATCCTACATCACAGTAAGCCTTAATTGTAGGGTCACTGTGGTAAATGGCAGCCAATTGTAGGTTTGCTAGATATTGTGTTTACAGTGCAGCGCAGACATGCACAGAGAGTATGATAGTTATTCACTTAGAACAACATTTTAGAAAGTGAATATGTGATTTAAAGCTTGTGCTTTGCTTCTGGATACCATTAGGGTTCAAAAACACATTGGAGTGCAATATTAAAGAATAAATCTGTAAAAGAATAAGAAAACTAATGTGTAGATAAAAAGAGGAATGAATAGAGTAGCATGTAAAGAATATACATAAAGAAATGTGGAAAGATTGAGAGGAATAAATAAAAGAATAATTAAGTAAATAAAAATGAGAAAATAATGAATAAAAGCTGAAATATATAGACAAATACATGATAAACAAGTAATTACAGAAGAAGCATTTTCATTATTTTCACATTTATTTGTACATTCATTTTTGTGTACATTTATGACATATTTTTTTAAATACATAAATTATTTTTCATCCTTTTATTTCGTCAGTGATTTGGCTTTTTCCTTATTGCCTTCGCTATTCTTTAAAGGGCCAAGCTGTCAATCAACTGCTGTTTCAGAAGGGTCTTGCAGGCTTCAAGACACGCCCACTTTCCTACACGACACGCCCCCTGAGATCACTTCTGGGAGTCACATCCATATTTTGGCTCAAACCACGACGTTAAAGTTAGCTAAACCGAACCGAGTAGTTTTGGTGCCTAAACGCAACTGAACTGCACCTTTGGAGAGGCGTGTCATGTCGTACTGTGGAACCGCAGGTAGCTACTTGGAAGCTTTGGCGGGAAGCTTTTTAGCACGGACAACAGGAAGTAGACGCGTTGCGTACTTTAAGTTATTGTGAGTTCTTCTGCTGTCCTTATTTACGGCCCTGGTTGGAAGGCCGAAGGCTTTTCTACATTTATTTTTGTTCTTAGTACGGTAATAGCCAGCTGGAGCTCAGCACATTGTATTAGATATTTCTTTCAGGATGGACTTGACAGCAGCAACGCTGGCTGTACAGTAGCGGGTGGAGTCTCGGCTATGCAGCAGCAGTGTCTGTGTGACAGACAGGTGTCCTCTTTCTCTCCATCTGTAAGCAAACGTGAGACGTGACGTGAGGCATCTCTGTGCCCTCCGAGGTCAAGATGGCGCTCATCAACCAACACGTGACAATACGGGTGACAGGTCCCAGTGTCAATCATCAGAAGATGACCTGTAGGTTTTACACAGAGGTGGTGTTACCTGTTGATATCTCCTGCTGCAGCAGAGCATTGTGGTCAATGCTGCAAATCAATGAGTCGGGGACTGCCTTATGCCAATATTGAAATTTTATATGATTTTGGCATCAGTGTGATAAAGTAGCCTGCATTGATTTAAGATAAGAAACATCTTCATAAATCCCTCTGAACATTTTTGAATTTCTGCCATTTCTCCTGCAGGATTAGTCAGAAACAGACAGTTTATCATCTTTAATTATCATGCAGATCAAAATGAACATCGCAGGAATACACAGACGACAGTCACTCACTGACATTGCACTCGCTCATAAAGGATCAAAGAGTTTTATGAATCCCATAGTTGTAATAAAAGATTAATGGTTAAATCTATGCAAGAAGAACGCTCGTGTTGTAAAATGAATGTTCACTTAAAGCAAACAACGACCACGAACAGTAACTTATAATCACAACAGTATGCATTATAACAGTGATTATGATGCATTATGTAAAGATTATAATGTATTACAACTATGGGTATTATGATACACTGCAAAACAAATGTCAGTGTGTGACCAGAAATGATACTTGACCTTATAAATAAAAATGAAATGCTTTATTATAGGTTATGATTATGAAGCACTATGAATGTCTATGAGTGCTAATTTATTATAAATCTGTTTATAATGCATTGAGTGCCCCTGATGTTCTTAAGAACAACTAATGTTAATAATAATGATTGTATTATTTATCATTATTATTATTATTATTTTTTTTTTACTATTTATTTTTTGCATAACTCGCAGTGAGGTCTCGTCAACTTTCTAGCAGAGCAGCGTGTGTGAGCAGCCGGAGGCTGAGCGTCTCCCCCCGGCTCTCGGCTCTCGGCTCCCGGCTCTCGGCTCTCGGCTCTCGGCTCCCGGCTCTCGGCTCTCGGCTCCCGGCTCTCGGCTCCCGGCTCTGTACTTCTCCGTATTGACGTGTTGTTAGCAGGGGGGGGGGGGCTGATCTCTGCCTCCAGAGGTCATTCTCACCACAGTTGCCACTTGTTGCCAAAGCAGCGCGGGGGCTCCACCGTTCAGCACCAACACATGCTAAAGTGGTTTATTCCGCAGCTATCGAGCCCTACATGTCTGCATGTTGAATGCGGAACGTTACCAGCACTGAAGGAAGACTCGCGTGATCCGGTTGACAGATAATTTGGGATAATTTGACGGAGAGCAGCATGGTTGATAACGCAAGTATAGCAACTAAATCTGCGTTGGTAAGCCTCCAGTGGATATTTTATTTGACTTAACTTCTTTACAGTTCAGCTTGTCGCTTTCATAAACGCTTTTGACGTTTTACTCACAATGTCACGCACCTACAAACTTCGTATTCGGACAGTTTAACCGTGTTTTAGCCATTTAGTGCAAGTTTGTCACGTTAGCTTGTTGGCTCTATTTGAAAATATTGAATCCTCTTAATACAGCGCTAAAAGTCAGAGACCGAGTGTGTGTGCAATGAGGCTAAATGTCAAAGCGTGTGTTTAATGGTATAAAATGCCGGTGATAATCATGACCCGACCATCCTCTCGCCCCCCTTGCAGCAAGGCTCGTTCTCGTCCGCCGGCAGCCTTCCCCTCCAGGCTCCCTCCGCCTCCTCTCACAGCGCGTTCCCCGGCGCCCAGTCCCACCAGCAGCAGCCCGCCGGCGGCGGCATGAAGCTTGAAGCCGTCATGGAGAACCTGCAGCGGCAACAGGCGGCGCGGCTGGCCCTGGAGGAGAAGCTCCGGCAGGCGGAGACGGAGAAAGACCTCCGCTCCATGGTGGAGTCCCAGATACACCAGCAGGCGCTGGCTTTCCGCCACTACCAGGCGGCGATGCGCGGCGCCCTGGCCGCCGGGGTCGCCATCTCGTCCCCCGGAGCGATGCTCCGGGGCGCGGAGGTCCGCCGAGCCGACGAGGACGGGAACTCCTCCAGACCGGGCAGCGACGATAGGGAGCGGGACGAGGAGGGGGACGACATGGAGGAGCAAGAGATCATGGATGAAGACGAGGAGGGCGAAGGCGACGTCGGGTTGAACCACTACCAGGACCGGCAGCCGTCGCTCCACGGAACTTGTCTGCCTCCGAAGGGCACCCCGATGCATCTCATGGCCAGACTCCCGGCGGCATTCACCCCGGCCCGCCGCGCAGAGTCTCCCTCGGCGCACCCTCAGCCCCAGCACCACGACTGGACCTACGAGGAGCAGTTCAAACAGGTAAGACCACTTCTAACCAGCGCCAGCTCACGTCCCGTACAAACAAAAGCGCTTCTTTTGGGAAATGATTTAGTTCGTGTTGTTGTTGTGTTGTGGGCTGCTTTCTGAAGGGACACACAAGTCCGTGCGTGTCCGTGTGTCAGTCCTGTCAGTGCTCACACAACCAGCGTGTCTGCACAAATGTTTTCAACCAAGTTCTGTAAAAAGTTGAAAATGGGCTGGAAGTTAATATGAGGCAGGATAAAGTGTGACTGATAGCTTTATTAATCATAAATAAGTCATTTAGGAATGCTTAAGATGAACAGGTTGTACAGATGTAAAGATCCATTTATTAACCAGCTTTATTTGACACACACCTGCAGCTGTGTTATTACGGACTATGAGCAGTCACTCAGCCAAACCATTATTACAAACACATTTCTGGTTGCCAGGTTGTTGAGAAAGGCACCCTTTCAGTCTGGTAATAATACAGTTATAAATGTAGTAATAAGTTATTAAAACATGGATTTTAATCCTTCTTCCAGAATCATTCGTCACAGGGATTTTGTTTTCACAAGTGGTTCCTATTAATGGTTTATATGTAGAAAGCTTTAGTCAGTTCTATGTTAATGAAGCCGTTATAAACCCTTAACGACGGGTTGTGTGAATGACAGCAGGCCGTCTGATGGATGCTGTCTGTGCTTCCAGCCGGCAAGCAGGCGGATCCATACTCTGAGCGACGGGATGTCATGTCTTATTTATGACGGATCATTTGCAGACTTCCCCAAATGCGATGTGTACATTAGTGACTGCATTAGCGCCGCACATTAAAGCAACCCGATGCATGGAAATGCAATTTAAATAGGCGGGGGGCTGAAACCAGTAGCCTCGACACAGAGACGGAGAAGCTCGCCATCCAGTTTCACTGTTTCTCTCTCGGATTCCTTTATGGTGGCATATTTGGCATTACTCTTGTGCATGTGATGCAAGTGTTCCTCGCTCAAGTTATCACGTTACGAGTGACAGAAAAGCCTCAGCGGATGGATTTAAAACCCATCGTTTTAGCCTGCATGTGTTGCAGAAAAGTCTTTTTTCCATTAAGACAAAGTTCCCCGTGGCCCGTACATGCAACACCAGGGCCGCACGCTTCAGAGATTCCTCAGGATGTGCAGTTATTGTGGGGGTGGGTCATCTGTATGTAGCCATTCAGCGTAATGGTCACGGGGACAATAAAAGGATGCTTATGGCTGCTCGGCAGACAGAGTGGAGCCGGCATGCTAAGCGTGCTCAAAGCTGCAAAACAAAACCACATTTGAGGGCAGTAAATGCATCTTTGGAAAATAGGAACAAGATGTGGGCTAAATATAAAAAAGGGCCTCACCGGACTTGGACGAGGACTTTTTAATCTGATCTGGACCAAGTGGGACCGGCCGGTTTACAGTGGCTCCTAAATCACCTCTGTAGAGCTCAGGATCAACAGGGGAGGGCATACATATATATATATATATAT
>NW_022281603.1:0-9587 GCF_004355925.1 Anarrhichthys ocellatus | reverse complement strand
GCACACAAATCCTCCTTTTTTGGCAGTGTGGGTGTGCGTGTGTGTGTGTTTGTGGGGGGGGGGGGGGGTGTGTTTTGACTCTTTCACATGTGAGAACTCAGAGCATGTATTTTACAAAATGTATTTTACTGCTTCTGAGCTCAAGATCTGCAGCATACACGAACTGTATATATAACTTGCATACCGCTCCAGTTAATGTAATTTTTTTGTGTGTGTGTGGGTGTAAATTGACTGAGAGGAATGAGATAAGGAGAGGAAAGTTTCACTTTCGTACTTTGTTCATTTCCGTGAAAAATATTCCTCAATTCTTTACGATAGTCTTTGTTTTGATAAACCTAGATTGCTTTTAACAATACTGAACTAGTTAATTTAATTTCACTTCCTTTAGAAAGTAAGCTAAATTTAATTAATTTTCACAAGTAAAATGTATTGTAATTAAATCTATTTAGCTGTAAGTGAGCAGCATAATCTGCTATCAATCACTCTTCTTTGACGGCATCTTAAGAATAGTCACTGACTTTACCTAGAGTAAATGTGGAAAATATGAAATAATACTGGAACTACACCATCCAATCTTTGTACAGTGACGCTAAAGGCAAGCCTGTGCCACTGCTTTTAACACAAAGATCATCCTCCTTTTGAATGAATCCTAAACCTTGGCTTTGGGTCAGAGTACAAAATGTACACCTTGGGAACCTTTCGTAAATGAGGTCCCTGTTTCCCATCTGTCATTTTAATAGCATCTGCTGTTTCTCTGCCAACTTCATTAGTGTTTGAAATTAACAGGAGTTATGAGTAAAATTGAGATTGAGAGTTTATTCAATTTCGTGAAAATCGCACAAAACCTCCATTTTATGCACTCTCATCAGGCGGCAGCCTCTGGTTCTGAATAATGAAGCTAATACGTAAGTGCCTTAAGCCTCGAACATCCCTTCCCCATCAGTGGATAGCTGCAGACTTGTAACCATTGGGAAGACTTGTACATGTTTCCATTCATATTACTATTGAGGATCCGGGCCGGTCTGGTCCACACATGCGCATCTCCCAATCCAGACTCCATTCCAGTTGGTAGCAATAATACTCCATAACGCTGTTTGCCAATTCCAATTGTTTACCTGAGCCTACATCACTGCCAACTGCCTTGCTATTCTCCCAAAGCCTGACAATATTCCTACTTTACAGGAAGTCACCAGCGTGGTGTCCTGAAACAAAGATTCACAGGAAGGTTGTAATGCACCCAGAGGTTTAATACTCCCTCACCCAGATTTTGGGGCCATGTCCTCGCTAATGCTGATAATATCTCGTAAAGTTTGTTTGCAAGCTTGTCAGAAAATGTATGTTTTGTTAAGGTGTTACCAAATATATACTGTATATTTCTCCCCTCGGGCAGATAAACAACTAAGATTTAGCTATCCATCGCAACAGCATTTGACTGATGAACCGAGCCACATAAGTGCTGTTGTTGTTCAAAATTCTATGAAAGGGTTTGTAGAGAGACAAACTCAAAATCCTGTCCAAAGCTTCCTAACACCACAGATTCACACTGACACAGTTTTTGGCCAAAGTGGACTACATTTTCCCTCAATACTTCATATTTTCAGACAGGCATTGGTAACAGTATTATTACTGCAATGAACCGTAAGCCCCGTCTCATCAATCGAACAGAAATATTAGCTAAGTGTAACGCTAGCACCCTGCTGACAATTATGTATCTATTTTCTAGACTTCGTTTTCATGTCAGCACTGCAAGAGACCGCTGTTTTCAAATGTTCAAACTTGTGAGAGTTTTTGAAAAGCACTTTTTTTTTTGGTGATGGAAAACACATGCTTAGTGCTGGTGAAAAGCCAACATGGGGAGAAATTTTAATTTCTCGTGTTGGCATGGTCTTACTCCTTTCCCTTACTCTCACTTCTCTCTTGCTATGTCTGAGTTTCTGTTTGCTGTCCCTCCATACCTCCTCTCCTTTTCAACCCAGGTCTATGATAGTGATTTCCTTAATTGCCAGCCAGTGTTCGTTAGCACCCTGTCGTTATCTCGTCTGTGCCATGACAGAGACTGTTGACTTTAGTGGATTGTGCAGTGGCTGTCTGCAGTAAGGCTAAGAATGGGGTGTGGATTTAGACTGGGCAGCTCATGTGCCCATTGGCTGATGCTAATGATTGGGAGAATACTACAGATGGTACAAGCTGTTCTTTTGATCTTTCTTTCCCTCCTTAGGAAACCTTGAGCCCAGCCTGCTCATTCCTCATGGCGAGCGCTGCTAGTCTTCTCTTTGCTTTGCCCCATGTTTTACTTGATGCTTAAGAAAATGTACACATGCATGTGCTCTGTGTGAAAATTGGTGTCATCAGTATTTCAGCCAAATTGAATCCATGCAGAAAGTACCATTGGTCTTGGTGATATTTTGATTTTCAGCTCCCCTCTGCATTCACAGGACAGTTGTTGATGTGTGTAGAGAGGAAGCAGCCTGTTGCCTTATTGATTTGGTTTGTTGCTTCCATTGTTAGCGCCCTGACGACCACAGAAAAATCTTCATATTGCTAACATTTCCCATCACTGGTGCTCCTCCAGCCCTAATCCATTTTCTCTTTCCTTTTTGTTACAGCTCCAGGAGACTGTAAAGAGGAAATTGGACAGTGCACGATCGCCCCTCAATGGAGAGCAGAACGGCATCTGTGATGGAGGCAGCTACTCACCGACTACCAAACGGGTACGGAAGGAGGGCTCTGGTGGTTTGGACTCACTAACAGGTCTCCCTAACAACAACAATAACAGCAATGTTCCACCCATCTCTCCACTGCATCACCAAATGGACATTAAGCCCTTACTTGGCGGGCCCAACACTTCCACCGGAAACAACACTACAAACAGCAATGGCAACCACGTAGGTCAGGCATCCGATGAGCTGGGAAAGAACGGTGGCAGCCATCTCGCGGACATGAAGCTGAACGGCTCGCTAGACTTGGAGGACAGCTTCGGCCTCCTCAAAGACCTGAAACAGGAGCCACTGGACGACGGAGGTGGGATGGAGTCCTCTGATCCCCAGTCTCTGTCCAATCAGAACAAACTTTTCTCTGACATCAACCTCAATGACCAAGAGTGGCAGGAGCTGATCGATGAGCTGGCCAATACCGTGCCAGAGGACGATATGCACGACCTCTTCAATGAGGACTTTGAGGACAAGAAAGAGGCAGAGTTTGGCAGGCCGGGAAACAATCAGACACCAGGCCCCCAAGATGCAGCTGGGAACACAACGGCACCACCAGCAGCAGCCCTGCCTCCTCCTCCTCAGCCTCCACAGGGAGGGCCACAGGTTCCTATGGGCTCTCCACAGGTCAGTACTAAGAGGGTCAACAAGATGTCCAATGGCAGGAGCACTCTGCCCCAAGTTGTGGCCAGTTTGGGTGATTTAGTCACATAGCGATTTTTGTATGATGTTTTCTCTAAAGAGAGAATTAAAGTACATTTGTTAGCAACAATTCATAAACCATGTGTAATCTATATGCACACTACAAATTACCGTTTATGATCCATTCCTGATGCAAGGATTGCAGGTGATGAGTAAATTGCCAATTTAAAGGTTTCAACTGCTTTTGAAACAATTTCTTCAGGAATCAGGTAATTTGAACTGCTTTTAGAAAGGAAATGGTTCTTGGTTCCAATTCATAGTAATATGTTCACACAGGTGTGTCCTTCTGTTTACTCTTTCTAAATTGCTTATACATGATTAAAACAGTGAAATGTGCAGAACAAGAAACAAACATGATTACGTGAGTAGAAATTGCCAATGCTTACACTGTGTTTTGGGGTTAAAATATAATAATGTACCTAACTGTGAGGTATTGTGGTTTGAAACAGATTTAAAACACATTTTTGTAGACATTTCAAGGGGTTAGCTATATTATATACAATTCCTAAATATTCCAACCAGGTCACAGGTGAGCATGAGTTTTAGTATATGTGCACCACCAAGATGATACCAAGCCTTCTGGCAGTAAGACTGAGAAATAACTCCAACCACAATTAATATTTTACTTCGCTGTTTATCTACAGATTTAACAAACAAAAGACAATGCGTTAATTAGAAAGCTTCAGCGGTGTTGATGGGCATATTTTTTTACTTTGGAGAGAGCCAGGCAAGCTGTCTGCAGTCTTTATTCTAAACTAAGGTCAAAGCCACCAGGTGTTGCGTTGAACTCATTTGAGAGTTCACAGTACCGGCGTCTCACGGGATTATTTTGTGTTTGGACTCCTCAGGTTCGACCATCTTCGTCAGGCCCTCAGTTTGCCACCACTGCCAATGGAACACCTCCTCAGCAACCCTTGCAGCAGTCTCCAGCAGTTGCTATGGCATCAGGTTCCCCATTGCACAACTGCGTGGCTCGCTCCCCTCAGACCCCAACCCAGGCTCAGACACAAGCAGTCTCTAGGCCTGGGAATGGATACATGATGAACCCAGGCCCAGGGGTCAGTCAGGCGGGCACAGGACCCGGAGCAGCTGGAGTTGCCCCTGGAGGTCAACCTGTTGGACCAGTGACGCCTGAACTTTCTCCAGCAGAGCAGCTAAAGGCAATGGCTCAGCAACGGGCTAAACTGCTGCAGCAGAAGCAGCAGCAGCAGCAAGCAGCTAACTGGTCCCCTGCAGGTGCTCCAACCAGTCCATATAACTCTGGTCCCTTTAACCAAGACAAACCCAACAGCCCCATGATGTACCCACCGCAAGCCTTTAACACACAACAGGGCCCTCTAGTGGCTGGGATGACCCCCAACAATGGGCCCAAGGCCCCCATGAACAACTACCTCCCTCACAACCACATGGGCATGATGGGCCAGCAACAGCCAAACAGCATCAACCAGAACACCCTGTCCAAGCAACAGCAGCAACAAACAGCAGCCATGTTGTCCTATAACAACACCAAACCGCTGAGTCACTTCAGCGGCAGCGGGGTTGATCACTTAGGCCAGAGGATGACTCCTCCCATGGGAGGGAACAATCAGGTCAAGAACCCCATGATGCCTCCCTACATGGGTGGCGGGGGAGGCGGTGGCCAGGGCGCGGGGCCCGGGCAGACCCAGGGGCCAATCCCGGGGCAGACAGCCCACCTGAGTGAGGAGCAGAAGAGGATGTTGCTGATGAAGCAGAAAGTGTTAAACCAGAACATGCCCTACAGCGCCATGCAGGCTCATGGACAGGTAAGGGAACTTTACATGTAATCAATATGGCTAGGCAAAGTTGTTTACATTGTATTTGTGCAGATAAAGTTCTTCTAGGAGGAAGGTGTCTTTCAACTGTCTGTAGATTTAGCTCCGATTCCAGAGTCATTCAACAGAAAGCATTTACTCTGGAGATGAGTTTCATGTCAGAGCGTGGTGGTGTTATCGAGCACTCAACCCATGACCTTGTGAAGAGAACAATACACCCAACAGTTTTTACTTGTCAATCCTTGGGGCGCAATATGAAATGCTGGCAGTCCGCTGGAGGTTTTCTATGAAATATACAGATAATTTGAACTCCATTTTTACGGGTAAACGGCGGAATGGCAAAGAAAATTAAAAAATACAAGATATTACAAGCTTAATAAACAGTTGACCGGGACAGATTACGGACAATGGCTCGCTGTTTTTCAAAACCTTCCAGAGGTGCAGCCAGAGAAGGTAAAATGGCGGTAGTTTCCCCAGCAACAAGCCAGGGCTGGGAATAGGCATAGGAAAATGGCCCGTCGACAGTGTATTGATGCCTCTGCAACACTAGCAGCACTGATAGCCGCCCCCCACTCCTCCTCATGCACTCACACACCACACCAAACACCAAAGCTAAACGGCTCCTTAGCTCATATCCCCAATCTGTCACAGCTGACTGATGGCTGAGATTGGACCACTAAGCCAAGCTAGCTGCTGTCATTACCGAAAGCCTACCTCGGGCAGTTTGTTTCCAGAGCCCGGCGACAGCTACAGCCAACTGTGAACGCTCCGGTGGTTCAGCCAGGTGTCAGGTGTCCTTAATAATCCACGGCACGGAGGACGTTAAGGAAGTGTGGGTGGACTATACCTTAAGAAGTATACACCTACACAAGTTAAACATCATGCTGGTGTGGTTAGTCTCATTATCTCAGGGCCATTGTTTTATTGTCAATAGAAAGTGTGTGTGCCGGTGTGTGCGTGCTTGTTGATGATTCACTTGTCAATGTTGTCCCCCTCTCCCTTTATCTCTCTGTCTCTCTCTGCCTCCCTTGTGTTCATGATATGGCTACAGTCAGTCAGTCACCTCTCCTCTTCCTCCTCCCTTCTGTTGATCGCTGCGTCTCCTGTCCTGCTCCTCCTTCTTCCTCCCCCTCTCCTCCCTCTCTTTCTCCCCCTGCCAGAGACACTCAGCACCAATAAAGGAGCAGATTTATTAATATGGGGCCTTTGTGACTGCTGCCTGAAGGGTTGTGTGTTTGTGTGCATAAGTGAGTAAGTGCGTGTCTGTGCACATGTATGTTTGTGTGTGTTTCATAGATTTAGGGAGGGGGTGGGTAGAAGGGGGAGGTGGAGAGATTTATTTGAGTGAGCAGAGGAGAATTGGAGACCGGGAAGAGACAGGAGAGAGATGTGCAGAAAAGACAAAAATGACTTAAAGGAAAAAGGCAAATGCAGAAAGAGAGATTTATTGTGGAGTGAGGATCGAGCATATTAAAAAGAAAGTCAAGGGGCTGGTAAGAGAAAATAAGTGAGCGATGCAGAATTGAGTGTCTGAAATGCAAAATATTCACAGTTCTACATGCGTTTAGCTCCATTGTAATGACATTT
Source organism: Anarrhichthys ocellatus (assembly GCF_004355925.1). Classification (NCBI taxonomy): domain Eukaryota; kingdom Metazoa; phylum Chordata; class Actinopteri; order Perciformes; family Anarhichadidae; genus Anarrhichthys; species Anarrhichthys ocellatus. Next base: position 2,797 of record NW_022281603.1, on the reverse strand, counting down.
ATTAGGGTGGAATATTTACAGTATGTGGACAACAGGTGGTACCAGTTAAAGGGCAAATCCACCGATTTTACACATCAATGTCAGTCCACCAGGGGAGCACGACACAGCCCGTGAAAACAATTGTATAATGTCTTCTGTGGCTCTGGAAGGGCTTTGTCAAGTCTGGGAAAATAACCCTGATGATGTCGTCGGGGTTATCTTGGCTTGGAGACTACAAACCTTTTCAACTAAAGTCTGCGTTACAAGCTGGAAGTATAATGTTTGACAGACAACCAGGCAGGGTCTAATACGAACACATTATGAAATTGCATTATGGGAAGTGTAGGATCCAGACCCACGCTTGGTAGTAGAAGCCAAGATATCTCAGTTTATGCTGCATTAATGTTGGTGATGTAGTTTTTAATTCGTCTCTCATGAATCCCCCAACCATTATATTTTGCAATACAAAATCTCTGAAATACTATTTTAATGGAAAATGATTTTGACACTGAGGTAACTTGATTACAAGCAATTTTTATGTCTTTGTCTTAAAAAAAAGGCCTTGGCAATCAGCTCCTTAATATGATAGTTCTCAAACATCTGTGTCCAAATTTTGGCACATTGGACAAAAAGCAGAAAAATTCTTCAGTATGTATAGTGAGAAAACTTGAAAATAATGACAACATATGCTAATTGCAATAATCAAGGAGGTGCTACTGTTTCAAACTGAAATAAAGAATAATGTTGTTTTTACACATTGGATCTTTAATTGGTCCAAACAAATGTATTCAAGTTTCTCACCAAAAACTCAATTTTACAAGATTTAATTTGAACACATCATGATGAAGTTATAATTTACCTTTGCCCAATATTCATTTTGACAGTATAGAGCTTCAACACATCATAATGTAACTCACTGGAACCTCCACTCTCACTGTGCTGCACACGGACTGCTAACAGCTAACATTAACTAGCTCTCCTCCTGACAATTTCTACACGGATTTGTTGTTCAGAATGTAGTATTATCAGGAAGAAATAGGGTAAATGAGAGTGTTTGTGTGTGAGTGTTTGCACATTACCCATCGGGCAGAATATACGGATCATGTAATCACCCATATTAGGCTTTAATCGGAGGCATTTCGGTTTCTGTTATCGGTATCAGAACAACGCTAGTAACCAGTGGTAATAATAGCAAGACAAGATAATCAGTCCTTATTATCTAAACCAGGAGAATCATGAAATTCCTTTGCGTGTGCGTCCGTGAGTGAGTGTTCATCGCTGTGTCTGTCCACGGGTAATCTCGCATTCTGCTGCAGCAAACTGGATGATATTATGACTGCATGCTGAAGGACCTCTTGTGGTTGTGGTCGCTCACACTTTGTCAAAACACCTTTTATTACCTGTTTTATACCACCATCGACTGCCTGCTGACTCTTCACTCTGAAGCTGCCCCCGGCTGGTAGGGGCTGCTTGTGATAACAAAGCTGACTCTGTGTTCAGAGACACAGTGGAGGGAAAACAGTTTGCTCACTTTTTTGTTTTGGTCAGTGTGTTTGGCTAACAGCTAACGGCTAATAGAACGACTTAAACAGCTGACTGCATTGCAGCTGTTGCTCTGCAACCAGGGAAACTGTTATTTCCTGCCTTGTCAACCGCCACATTTACACCATATTGTTGAAAAAATATACTTGAAGTCCACAGAAACGCTTCAAGTCGATGTTACACTATAATTACAGCAGTGGTCATTGCAGTGTGTATGTGTGTGTGATTGTGTATTTCTTGTTGTGAAGTAATTTTCGCTGATATGATGATAACCCCCCAGACAACCTTGGTAATGTTGTTATTTGTTTGTGTTTGGGTGAAGATTTCTTTGTCTGCATTAGTGTATGTGAACAGTAACCTTTGGGTGTTTGTGTGTGTCGTCTCACAGGTGGTGCTTAAACCGGTCTCTCTGCGCCATCCTCTCTCCCCCCCTCTGTGTGTGTGTGTGTGTGTGTGTGTGTGTAGCCTAGGCTAATCCAGTTAGCAGCTGCTCGGGGAAACTTCAGCCTCGCTCCTCAAAAGCTCATTAGTCAAGCTTTAATTGTTGCTCCCTCGCTTTGCATATCGCCATGACTCTAATTTATGCCCGTTGTCGCGGTTACCGTCGCCACGGTGGTGGATGTCTCAGTGGAAGCAGCAAGTGGGGGAGCAAAGGCACGTGCATGAGTCTGTGGAAGCTGCTGTTTGTGTGATCGTCTGCGTGTGACGGATGCGGTTGCCTCACTACGTGTGTGTGTGTGTAACAGAATGATTATGAGACGGATGTGGCTTGTTGCACAAGCGTGTGTGTGCAGCTGTGTGAAGCTAGCAGCTCGGGGGCGGGTCTCTGGAGTTATCTGAGTGATGATTGGGTGAGAATGGATTGACAGGTGTTGGGCTCAGAGGTGGGCTTCTGGTGTCATCCTGATAAATTGGAGCGGGACGTTGTGACTTTGTATATGTGGATGAGTACGTGTGTGTCGAAGTGAGCACATGTGTGTGTGTGTGTGCAGGAGATCACATTGTCGCACACCGACTGCAGTGCACGAAGGAGCCGACGCCGGTCTTAATATCTCTGTGAGTCACGACACAACGACAAAGCTCTTCCTGCATTCTACCTTCTCCACCCCTCTGTCTTTCCAGAGGTAAAGACTCTCTTATCATCCTATCTTTCCTTTTCTTGATCCCTTTCTCCATTCTCTTCTACTGAGAACCGTGACCTCCACAAGGTCGCAAGGGAGGCAGGCGTAACACACACACACACAGCCCGTTTCTCACAATCACTGAAATAGAACCT
>NW_022281602.1:0-9591 GCF_004355925.1 Anarrhichthys ocellatus | reverse complement strand
GCACACAAATCCTCCTTTTTTGGCAGTGTGGGTGTGCGTGTGTGTGTGTTTGTGGGGGGGGGGGGGGGTGTGTTTTGACTCTTTCACATGTGAGAACTCAGAGCATGTATTTTACAAAATGTATTTTACTGCTTCTGAGCTCAAGATCTGCAGCATACACGAACTGTATATATAACTTGCATACCGCTCCAGTTAATGTAATTTTTTTGTGTGTGTGTGGGTGTAAATTGACTGAGAGGAATGAGATAAGGAGAGGAAAGTTTCACTTTCGTACTTTGTTCATTTCCGTGAAAAATATTCCTCAATTCTTTACGATAGTCTTTGTTTTGATAAACCTAGATTGCTTTTAACAATACTGAACTAGTTAATTTAATTTCACTTCCTTTAGAAAGTAAGCTAAATTTAATTAATTTTCACAAGTAAAATGTATTGTAATTAAATCTATTTAGCTGTAAGTGAGCAGCATAATCTGCTATCAATCACTCTTCTTTGACGGCATCTTAAGAATAGTCACTGACTTTACCTAGAGTAAATGTGGAAAATATGAAATAATACTGGAACTACACCATCCAATCTTTGTACAGTGACGCTAAAGGCAAGCCTGTGCCACTGCTTTTAACACAAAGATCATCCTCCTTTTGAATGAATCCTAAACCTTGGCTTTGGGTCAGAGTACAAAATGTACACCTTGGGAACCTTTCGTAAATGAGGTCCCTGTTTCCCATCTGTCATTTTAATAGCATCTGCTGTTTCTCTGCCAACTTCATTAGTGTTTGAAATTAACAGGAGTTATGAGTAAAATTGAGATTGAGAGTTTATTCAATTTCGTGAAAATCGCACAAAACCTCCATTTTATGCACTCTCATCAGGCGGCAGCCTCTGGTTCTGAATAATGAAGCTAATACGTAAGTGCCTTAAGCCTCGAACATCCCTTCCCCATCAGTGGATAGCTGCAGACTTGTAACCATTGGGAAGACTTGTACATGTTTCCATTCATATTACTATTGAGGATCCGGGCCGGTCTGGTCCACACATGCGCATCTCCCAATCCAGACTCCATTCCAGTTGGTAGCAATAATACTCCATAACGCTGTTTGCCAATTCCAATTGTTTACCTGAGCCTACATCACTGCCAACTGCCTTGCTATTCTCCCAAAGCCTGACAATATTCCTACTTTACAGGAAGTCACCAGCGTGGTGTCCTGAAACAAAGATTCACAGGAAGGTTGTAATGCACCCAGAGGTTTAATACTCCCTCACCCAGATTTTGGGGCCATGTCCTCGCTAATGCTGATAATATCTCGTAAAGTTTGTTTGCAAGCTTGTCAGAAAATGTATGTTTTGTTAAGGTGTTACCAAATATATACTGTATATTTCTCCCCTCGGGCAGATAAACAACTAAGATTTAGCTATCCATCGCAACAGCATTTGACTGATGAACCGAGCCACATAAGTGCTGTTGTTGTTCAAAATTCTATGAAAGGGTTTGTAGAGAGACAAACTCAAAATCCTGTCCAAAGCTTCCTAACACCACAGATTCACACTGACACAGTTTTTGGCCAAAGTGGACTACATTTTCCCTCAATACTTCATATTTTCAGACAGGCATTGGTAACAGTATTATTACTGCAATGAACCGTAAGCCCCGTCTCATCAATCGAACAGAAATATTAGCTAAGTGTAACGCTAGCACCCTGCTGACAATTATGTATCTATTTTCTAGACTTCGTTTTCATGTCAGCACTGCAAGAGACCGCTGTTTTCAAATGTTCAAACTTGTGAGAGTTTTTGAAAAGCACTTTTTTTTTTGGTGATGGAAAACACATGCTTAGTGCTGGTGAAAAGCCAACATGGGGAGAAATTTTAATTTCTCGTGTTGGCATGGTCTTACTCCTTTCCCTTACTCTCACTTCTCTCTTGCTATGTCTGAGTTTCTGTTTGCTGTCCCTCCATACCTCCTCTCCTTTTCAACCCAGGTCTATGATAGTGATTTCCTTAATTGCCAGCCAGTGTTCGTTAGCACCCTGTCGTTATCTCGTCTGTGCCATGACAGAGACTGTTGACTTTAGTGGATTGTGCAGTGGCTGTCTGCAGTAAGGCTAAGAATGGGGTGTGGATTTAGACTGGGCAGCTCATGTGCCCATTGGCTGATGCTAATGATTGGGAGAATACTACAGATGGTACAAGCTGTTCTTTTGATCTTTCTTTCCCTCCTTAGGAAACCTTGAGCCCAGCCTGCTCATTCCTCATGGCGAGCGCTGCTAGTCTTCTCTTTGCTTTGCCCCATGTTTTACTTGATGCTTAAGAAAATGTACACATGCATGTGCTCTGTGTGAAAATTGGTGTCATCAGTATTTCAGCCAAATTGAATCCATGCAGAAAGTACCATTGGTCTTGGTGATATTTTGATTTTCAGCTCCCCTCTGCATTCACAGGACAGTTGTTGATGTGTGTAGAGAGGAAGCAGCCTGTTGCCTTATTGATTTGGTTTGTTGCTTCCATTGTTAGCGCCCTGACGACCACAGAAAAATCTTCATATTGCTAACATTTCCCATCACTGGTGCTCCTCCAGCCCTAATCCATTTTCTCTTTCCTTTTTGTTACAGCTCCAGGAGACTGTAAAGAGGAAATTGGACAGTGCACGATCGCCCCTCAATGGAGAGCAGAACGGCATCTGTGATGGAGGCAGCTACTCACCGACTACCAAACGGGTACGGAAGGAGGGCTCTGGTGGTTTGGACTCACTAACAGGTCTCCCTAACAACAACAATAACAGCAATGTTCCACCCATCTCTCCACTGCATCACCAAATGGACATTAAGCCCTTACTTGGCGGGCCCAACACTTCCACCGGAAACAACACTACAAACAGCAATGGCAACCACGTAGGTCAGGCATCCGATGAGCTGGGAAAGAACGGTGGCAGCCATCTCGCGGACATGAAGCTGAACGGCTCGCTAGACTTGGAGGACAGCTTCGGCCTCCTCAAAGACCTGAAACAGGAGCCACTGGACGACGGAGGTGGGATGGAGTCCTCTGATCCCCAGTCTCTGTCCAATCAGAACAAACTTTTCTCTGACATCAACCTCAATGACCAAGAGTGGCAGGAGCTGATCGATGAGCTGGCCAATACCGTGCCAGAGGACGATATGCACGACCTCTTCAATGAGGACTTTGAGGACAAGAAAGAGGCAGAGTTTGGCAGGCCGGGAAACAATCAGACACCAGGCCCCCAAGATGCAGCTGGGAACACAACGGCACCACCAGCAGCAGCCCTGCCTCCTCCTCCTCAGCCTCCACAGGGAGGGCCACAGGTTCCTATGGGCTCTCCACAGGTCAGTACTAAGAGGGTCAACAAGATGTCCAATGGCAGGAGCACTCTGCCCCAAGTTGTGGCCAGTTTGGGTGATTTAGTCACATAGCGATTTTTGTATGATGTTTTCTCTAAAGAGAGAATTAAAGTACATTTGTTAGCAACAATTCATAAACCATGTGTAATCTATATGCACACTACAAATTACCGTTTATGATCCATTCCTGATGCAAGGATTGCAGGTGATGAGTAAATTGCCAATTTAAAGGTTTCAACTGCTTTTGAAACAATTTCTTCAGGAATCAGGTAATTTGAACTGCTTTTAGAAAGGAAATGGTTCTTGGTTCCAATTCATAGTAATATGTTCACACAGGTGTGTCCTTCTGTTTACTCTTTCTAAATTGCTTATACATGATTAAAACAGTGAAATGTGCAGAACAAGAAACAAACATGATTACGTGAGTAGAAATTGCCAATGCTTACACTGTGTTTTGGGGTTAAAATATAATAATGTACCTAACTGTGAGGTATTGTGGTTTGAAACAGATTTAAAACACATTTTTGTAGACATTTCAAGGGGTTAGCTATATTATATACAATTCCTAAATATTCCAACCAGGTCACAGGTGAGCATGAGTTTTAGTATATGTGCACCACCAAGATGATACCAAGCCTTCTGGCAGTAAGACTGAGAAATAACTCCAACCACAATTAATATTTTACTTCGCTGTTTATCTACAGATTTAACAAACAAAAGACAATGCGTTAATTAGAAAGCTTCAGCGGTGTTGATGGGCATATTTTTTTACTTTGGAGAGAGCCAGGCAAGCTGTCTGCAGTCTTTATTCTAAACTAAGGTCAAAGCCACCAGGTGTTGCGTTGAACTCATTTGAGAGTTCACAGTACCGGCGTCTCACGGGATTATTTTGTGTTTGGACTCCTCAGGTTCGACCATCTTCGTCAGGCCCTCAGTTTGCCACCACTGCCAATGGAACACCTCCTCAGCAACCCTTGCAGCAGTCTCCAGCAGTTGCTATGGCATCAGGTTCCCCATTGCACAACTGCGTGGCTCGCTCCCCTCAGACCCCAACCCAGGCTCAGACACAAGCAGTCTCTAGGCCTGGGAATGGATACATGATGAACCCAGGCCCAGGGGTCAGTCAGGCGGGCACAGGACCCGGAGCAGCTGGAGTTGCCCCTGGAGGTCAACCTGTTGGACCAGTGACGCCTGAACTTTCTCCAGCAGAGCAGCTAAAGGCAATGGCTCAGCAACGGGCTAAACTGCTGCAGCAGAAGCAGCAGCAGCAGCAAGCAGCTAACTGGTCCCCTGCAGGTGCTCCAACCAGTCCATATAACTCTGGTCCCTTTAACCAAGACAAACCCAACAGCCCCATGATGTACCCACCGCAAGCCTTTAACACACAACAGGGCCCTCTAGTGGCTGGGATGACCCCCAACAATGGGCCCAAGGCCCCCATGAACAACTACCTCCCTCACAACCACATGGGCATGATGGGCCAGCAACAGCCAAACAGCATCAACCAGAACACCCTGTCCAAGCAACAGCAGCAACAAACAGCAGCCATGTTGTCCTATAACAACACCAAACCGCTGAGTCACTTCAGCGGCAGCGGGGTTGATCACTTAGGCCAGAGGATGACTCCTCCCATGGGAGGGAACAATCAGGTCAAGAACCCCATGATGCCTCCCTACATGGGTGGCGGGGGAGGCGGTGGCCAGGGCGCGGGGCCCGGGCAGACCCAGGGGCCAATCCCGGGGCAGACAGCCCACCTGAGTGAGGAGCAGAAGAGGATGTTGCTGATGAAGCAGAAAGTGTTAAACCAGAACATGCCCTACAGCGCCATGCAGGCTCATGGACAGGTAAGGGAACTTTACATGTAATCAATATGGCTAGGCAAAGTTGTTTACATTGTATTTGTGCAGATAAAGTTCTTCTAGGAGGAAGGTGTCTTTCAACTGTCTGTAGATTTAGCTCCGATTCCAGAGTCATTCAACAGAAAGCATTTACTCTGGAGATGAGTTTCATGTCAGAGCGTGGTGGTGTTATCGAGCACTCAACCCATGACCTTGTGAAGAGAACAATACACCCAACAGTTTTTACTTGTCAATCCTTGGGGCGCAATATGAAATGCTGGCAGTCCGCTGGAGGTTTTCTATGAAATATACAGATAATTTGAACTCCATTTTTACGGGTAAACGGCGGAATGGCAAAGAAAATTAAAAAATACAAGATATTACAAGCTTAATAAACAGTTGACCGGGACAGATTACGGACAATGGCTCGCTGTTTTTCAAAACCTTCCAGAGGTGCAGCCAGAGAAGGTAAAATGGCGGTAGTTTCCCCAGCAACAAGCCAGGGCTGGGAATAGGCATAGGAAAATGGCCCGTCGACAGTGTATTGATGCCTCTGCAACACTAGCAGCACTGATAGCCGCCCCCCACTCCTCCTCATGCACTCACACACCACACCAAACACCAAAGCTAAACGGCTCCTTAGCTCATATCCCCAATCTGTCACAGCTGACTGATGGCTGAGATTGGACCACTAAGCCAAGCTAGCTGCTGTCATTACCGAAAGCCTACCTCGGGCAGTTTGTTTCCAGAGCCCGGCGACAGCTACAGCCAACTGTGAACGCTCCGGTGGTTCAGCCAGGTGTCAGGTGTCCTTAATAATCCACGGCACGGAGGACGTTAAGGAAGTGTGGGTGGACTATACCTTAAGAAGTATACACCTACACAAGTTAAACATCATGCTGGTGTGGTTAGTCTCATTATCTCAGGGCCATTGTTTTATTGTCAATAGAAAGTGTGTGTGCCGGTGTGTGCGTGCTTGTTGATGATTCACTTGTCAATGTTGTCCCCCTCTCCCTTTATCTCTCTGTCTCTCTCTGCCTCCCTTGTGTTCATGATATGGCTACAGTCAGTCAGTCACCTCTCCTCTTCCTCCTCCCTTCTGTTGATCGCTGCGTCTCCTGTCCTGCTCCTCCTTCTTCCTCCCCCTCTCCTCCCTCTCTTTCTCCCCCTGCCAGAGACACTCAGCACCAATAAAGGAGCAGATTTATTAATATGGGGCCTTTGTGACTGCTGCCTGAAGGGTTGTGTGTTTGTGTGCATAAGTGAGTAAGTGCGTGTCTGTGCACATGTATGTTTGTGTGTGTTTCATAGATTTAGGGAGGGGGTGGGTAGAAGGGGGAGGTGGAGAGATTTATTTGAGTGAGCAGAGGAGAATTGGAGACCGGGAAGAGACAGGAGAGAGATGTGCAGAAAAGACAAAAATGACTTAAAGGAAAAAGGCAAATGCAGAAAGAGAGATTTATTGTGGAGTGAGGATCGAGCATATTAAAAAGAAAGTCAAGGGGCTGGTAAGAGAAAATAAGTGAGCGATGCAGAATTGAGTGTCTGAAATGCAAAATATTCACAGTTCTACATGCGTTTAGCTCCATTGTAATGACATTTATTAGGGTGGAATATTTACAGTATGTGGACAACAGGTGGTACCAGTTAAAGGGCAAATCCACCGATTTTACACATCAATGTCAGTCCACCAGGGGAGCACGACACAGCCCGTGAAAACAATTGTATAATGTCTTCTGTGGCTCTGGAAGGGCTTTGTCAAGTCTGGGAAAATAACCCTGATGATGTCGTCGGGGTTATCTTGGCTTGGAGACTACAAACCTTTTCAACTAAAGTCTGCGTTACAAGCTGGAAGTATAATGTTTGACAGACAACCAGGCAGGGTCTAATACGAACACATTATGAAATTGCATTATGGGAAGTGTAGGATCCAGACCCACGCTTGGTAGTAGAAGCCAAGATATCTCAGTTTATGCTGCATTAATGTTGGTGATGTAGTTTTTAATTCGTCTCTCATGAATCCCCCAACCATTATATTTTGCAATACAAAATCTCTGAAATACTATTTTAATGGAAAATGATTTTGACACTGAGGTAACTTGATTACAAGCAATTTTTATGTCTTTGTCTTAAAAAAAAGGCCTTGGCAATCAGCTCCTTAATATGATAGTTCTCAAACATCTGTGTCCAAATTTTGGCACATTGGACAAAAAGCAGAAAAATTCTTCAGTATGTATAGTGAGAAAACTTGAAAATAATGACAACATATGCTAATTGCAATAATCAAGGAGGTGCTACTGTTTCAAACTGAAATAAAGAATAATGTTGTTTTTACACATTGGATCTTTAATTGGTCCAAACAAATGTATTCAAGTTTCTCACCAAAAACTCAATTTTACAAGATTTAATTTGAACACATCATGATGAAGTTATAATTTACCTTTGCCCAATATTCATTTTGACAGTATAGAGCTTCAACACATCATAATGTAACTCACTGGAACCTCCACTCTCACTGTGCTGCACACGGACTGCTAACAGCTAACATTAACTAGCTCTCCTCCTGACAATTTCTACACGGATTTGTTGTTCAGAATGTAGTATTATCAGGAAGAAATAGGGTAAATGAGAGTGTTTGTGTGTGAGTGTTTGCACATTACCCATCGGGCAGAATATACGGATCATGTAATCACCCATATTAGGCTTTAATCGGAGGCATTTCGGTTTCTGTTATCGGTATCAGAACAACGCTAGTAACCAGTGGTAATAATAGCAAGACAAGATAATCAGTCCTTATTATCTAAACCAGGAGAATCATGAAATTCCTTTGCGTGTGCGTCCGTGAGTGAGTGTTCATCGCTGTGTCTGTCCACGGGTAATCTCGCATTCTGCTGCAGCAAACTGGATGATATTATGACTGCATGCTGAAGGACCTCTTGTGGTTGTGGTCGCTCACACTTTGTCAAAACACCTTTTATTACCTGTTTTATACCACCATCGACTGCCTGCTGACTCTTCACTCTGAAGCTGCCCCCGGCTGGTAGGGGCTGCTTGTGATAACAAAGCTGACTCTGTGTTCAGAGACACAGTGGAGGGAAAACAGTTTGCTCACTTTTTTGTTTTGGTCAGTGTGTTTGGCTAACAGCTAACGGCTAATAGAACGACTTAAACAGCTGACTGCATTGCAGCTGTTGCTCTGCAACCAGGGAAACTGTTATTTCCTGCCTTGTCAACCGCCACATTTACACCATATTGTTGAAAAAATATACTTGAAGTCCACAGAAACGCTTCAAGTCGATGTTACACTATAATTACAGCAGTGGTCATTGCAGTGTGTATGTGTGTGTGATTGTGTATTTCTTGTTGTGAAGTAATTTTCGCTGATATGATGATAACCCCCCAGACAACCTTGGTAATGTTGTTATTTGTTTGTGTTTGGGTGAAGATTTCTTTGTCTGCATTAGTGTATGTGAACAGTAACCTTTGGGTGTTTGTGTGTGTCGTCTCACAGGTGGTGCTTAAACCGGTCTCTCTGCGCCATCCTCTCTCCCCCCCTCTGTGTGTGTGTGTGTGTGTGTGTGTGTGTGTAGCCTAGGCTAATCCAGTTAGCAGCTGCTCGGGGAAACTTCAGCCTCGCTCCTCAAAAGCTCATTAGTCAAGCTTTAATTGTTGCTCCCTCGCTTTGCATATCGCCATGACTCTAATTTATGCCCGTTGTCGCGGTTACCGTCGCCACGGTGGTGGATGTCTCAGTGGAAGCAGCAAGTGGGGGAGCAAAGGCACGTGCATGAGTCTGTGGAAGCTGCTGTTTGTGTGATCGTCTGCGTGTGACGGATGCGGTTGCCTCACTACGTGTGTGTGTGTGTAACAGAATGATTATGAGACGGATGTGGCTTGTTGCACAAGCGTGTGTGTGCAGCTGTGTGAAGCTAGCAGCTCGGGGGCGGGTCTCTGGAGTTATCTGAGTGATGATTGGGTGAGAATGGATTGACAGGTGTTGGGCTCAGAGGTGGGCTTCTGGTGTCATCCTGATAAATTGGAGCGGGACGTTGTGACTTTGTATATGTGGATGAGTACGTGTGTGTCGAAGTGAGCACATGTGTGTGTGTGTGTGCAGGAGATCACATTGTCGCACACCGACTGCAGTGCACGAAGGAGCCGACGCCGGTCTTAATATCTCTGTGAGTCACGACACAACGACAAAGCTCTTCCTGCATTCTACCTTCTCCACCCCTCTGTCTTTCCAGAGGTAAAGACTCTCTTATCATCCTATCTTTCCTTTTCTTGATCCCTTTCTCCATTCTCTTCTACTGAGAACCGTGACCTCCACAAGGTCGCAAGGGAGGCAGGCGTAACACACACACACACACAGCCCGTTTCTCACAATCACTGAAATAGAACCT
>NW_022281601.1:0-10345 GCF_004355925.1 Anarrhichthys ocellatus | reverse complement strand
CCATCACATGTTTAACTCTAATATTGTGTATATTTGTAGGTCAGTCTAGCAACAGCAAAACTCTGTCAGCCTATCAAAATTAGCCATTTCTTCTCTTGTATGTTTGGGGGACAGTAAAAGTATAAACAGCACGATATAATGTAATAGGTAAGTACAGTTCCACAAAACCTGTTGCATATCTGAACAGTTGCACCTGGCTGTCAGCGACACAGCGGTAGATGGAAAAGCTGTGGATGACCCCGTCCGGGGACTGTACTTTCCCGTTTTTTGTCACCTCAATCTGCACCAGCTTTCCAAGAGAGGTGGGACAGGACACACATACTTTTGACTCGTACAAGCATATGTTTATATGCACCATGTTAAATTTTATTTCTTTAGCACATAAAGTTTACTGAAAGAAGCTTGATTGAAAGTTTTGTCTGACGATGACACAGAGCTAATACTAGTTATTTCTAACAAAACATATAGTTATTGCTCTGTAGATCAATTGTCACACAGCAAACATATCACAAAAAGAACAAACTGCAAATTAATTAGCAGTGAATGTGTGGCACTGGGTGTTTGAGAAGACGGAAATATTAGCCCCCCCTATTTTTTGGAATTCAGTAAAAGCTAAGGTCTCAGAAACATACTATTTCTTTGTCACTTATACCTGTATCATTCTGTCATTAGGACTTTTACTGGGATGTGTGGTTATTTTTCGCGCTTCTATTGTTAAAATGGCAGAGCTCATTGAAATAATTCTGCTGACTAAGGCTAATCTAAAAGACACTCTGGTTCTATGAGAGTTGGTTAGTTTTATATTGAGGGAATGGTTATAGCAACATATTTGAGGAATGAGCTAATTAGATGTCCTACTGCTATTTGAATGCTAATCGCTGCTAGCATGCTAACGTATTAGCTTATGTTATTAATACCACATGTTATCCCTCTAAAGCCACTGGGTCAGATGAGAATGTTTTAAGCTATATATTTTACAAAATAAGAGTTCAGTCAGTATTCACTGTTGATGTTTCTTTGTTATCATTTCTGTGAGAAATCATGTGAAAAGAGAATTTAGACTGGTATGTGTGGCGAGAGGTAGGTGGGATGTGGTTTAAAGTTTACGTGGACATTAACCAATAGTCAGAGCACAACAACGCTACCTTAGGAATTTCACCTAAAGATTAAGTTTTGCCCACACAGTATCAAGGATTCATAGGACACTCAGGTTCATAGTACAGATTAGCATGAGATGTGGTTCCAATACAAAAACAATCTTTATTATTACACAATAGTAGTTCACAGATAAGGTCAAACACGAAATACTAAAAAGAGCCGTATACATTTATTTAAAAGAGGTGGAGGACTGGGGCTTACCACTGGCGAGGTGGACCAGTGCAGGTGAGGATCCCAAAAGAGGAGGCACCCCGATCACACGTGTACACAACACTCACACACACACAACCACACGTGAGGGTTCCTAACCAGGGGCACACCAAACCACACAGCACATGAAGGGAGACACCAACACCCGGAGGCACCAACCCCACCACCTTGGCTTGGCTGCTCCTACAGGGACAAGGAACACAATTGCAAAAGGCTCTGGTTCTCAGAAAGGAAAATCAAACAAAGGAAAAAAATAAGAAAAGACAAAACAACCAAAATAACTCCGGTTAGCTGATCAGCCAGGGGGGATGATCAGTTACCCAATTTATATCAACTAAAAGCCAGAGTGGGCCTTAACATCCCTTGTCAGAATACACATAGTAGAATGGCTCAAGCTAAAAAGAGGGTTTTCTCATTAAAACAAGGGTGCTGCTGACGGCAAACAGCACAGAACCGGAGTGCAGTGCTGATAATAGCAGCGTCAGACCGTCAGAAGGGTAGACGAAACCCAGTAGGCCAAAGCCGTTAGTCCAACACAGCCGGAGGGAACACGCCGGTAGGCAAAACACCAGTAAGCAAAATACCGGAAATCAAAACAGCAGCGTCCTTAAACGTTTGCTCTGAGTTATATTTGTTATAGAGTAGCTAACGTAAGTACAGCGGAAGAAAGCCGTCAGTACATGATGAGCGAAGTGTCATCAGAACAGAGAGCGCTTCTGACCTGACCTGATGTATTTTCATATATTTACAGGTAATTAAATGTGTTTCACTAGAGTGAGCTTCGTGTCATTCTTGGTCCGGAAACAAATGGCTACAACACAACACATATGCTGTAGAGTTGTCCCAGAAAAAATAACAGATGAAATCATTCTTGTGTTGAAAAAGCAAATTTAAGATGTGGCTTATGATTTAAACAGCACATTTTTAGTTCAGTTAAATCAATCAGCATACAACGATCACATGCAGTGTTGAATTTGGCCAACATCTGTGGAGGTCACACCTTCTAATATTCAAAGGGCCACACTATTTTCTACCACCTTTGGATCCAGGTATGTGTATGGGACGTCCATATTCTTGTTTCTGTCTGCGATGGCCTCACTTAACACTTGAAGCTCTCCTTGGAAATCCTCCATCAGCTTGCAGGGCATCGTCTCACTAAAATGCTCCACTGGGTACTGGCCAAGAAAGACCTGATGACATTAATGATACATTTAAAAAAGAAATGTTTAGAATGTTTTAAAACAGACTTTTGGCAATATACAGTAATGTACAGTTTCAGTTGGGGGGACTCAAATGACCTAAACTTAAAACAACTTAAACATGAATTTAATTTATGTGATTAAAGACTTGGGCACTTACAGAGTCAGTGGACTGCTTGCTGAGTAGCCACATGGTGGACATTCCCTGAACCGTTGCATTGATAGCAGGGAATGTCTTCAGCATCGTGGCCTCACTTGTTGTCCCCTTTGTGGTTGGTGGAGGACATTGTAGGGTGAAGGGAGTGTTGGGCATCCAGCCACCGTAGTCAAACTGTGAAGAATGAATGATTGACAGATGACTGATTAATACAGTATGAAGCTACGCCATGTATCAGTCTGTCTACTACTTTGGTCCACACTGAAATATTGGATTGGAACAAAGACATTCATGGTCCCCAGAGGATGAATCCTAATAACTTTGGTGATCCACTGATTTTTCCTCTAGTGCCGACATGAGGAGAACATTCTTGGCTTTCAGAGGAATGTCTCGAGAACTTTCAGCTGGATCGTCATTAAATTGGTTCAGACATTCATGTTTACCTCAGGACGAACTGTTATAATCTGTGATCCTATGACTTTTCATCTATCAGATCAAAGTTTTTATTTGTCCAATACTCTGTCTTATGACCAATTACCTTTAAAACTAATGACATTCCTACCAGCCTCAGCTGTACTTTGTGTTTTGTGCTGATTAGAAAAAGCTTGCTGATGCTGGCATGTTAACATGGTAAACAAAGACTGTGATCTTATCAACATTATACCTGCTAAAAGTTAGCATGTTAGCGTTGTCATTGCAAGTATGTTAGCATTTGTTGTTTACAGCTCAAAGCATCACCGTGCCAAATTGCAGCCTCACAGTCCTGCTAGCATGGCTGTAGACTCTTGTTTATGTTAGACTTGCTAACAGTAAAAACCTCATTAACCCATTCCACAAAAGGAGCATTATTGTAACTGATTTAATAGGCCGTACCTGTCCAGCATTCACAGCCGCGTGCTGTCCTGAGCAGGTGAAGATCACCATGGTGACAAACTTGACCAACTCAGCCACGGTGGTGAAGCTCTCTGGAATTCCTGACAATTAGAGGGAATAAACTGCATTTAAGATGTCTGGAAGACAACATTTAAGTTTGACTTCTGTTTGCATTAAAATCATATAATGGTTCATAAATGTGCACATTCATCATCATTAAGATGTATCTTGTCTTTATGCCCACCTGTGCAGGCTTGGGAAAGGAATCCATGTTCAAAAATGTCTGAAATCCACTTTTGTAGTTCACAGTCTTTCTGGACCTCAGTGTTATTCTTGTAGTAGAAGCTCAGCACTCCCTGCACAAACCTTTGATAAATGTGGATAAGTTCTGTTAAACACATTCCCAGTTGAATTAGGCATTTTTTTTAATACACACTGCAGTAGTAAGACATTTTGTAAGACAATTTAAGGCCATCTCTTTAGAATGATCAGTTCTGTTCTTTTTAAGAATTTGCTGCAATAGCTTATTCAACACAGTAGATCAAACAACTTTAAGGAAATAATGTGACATTTTCTGAAACTTGCCCATTGTCTCTCTTGTTGAGAGTGAGATGAGAAGATCAATATCACTCATATTTGTGCGTTAAGTATAGCTCTACAACCTGGTGGCAATCAGCTTAGCTTAGCATAAATACTGGAAACAGTTAGCCTGGCTACCTTCATATAGTTAAAATATACCAACCTCTAAATTTGATTAATTAACACATTGTATTTATTTAATTTAAACTATACACAAATGGAAAATATATTAGTTACATGCCGCATTTTATTCTTGGTAAACAGTAACCAGGTGCAGGGACTTCCTGGAGTCTTCTGGCTCTCTGGCAACCTCACAGTGACGACAAATAACCAGGATTAAACAAACAATATAAAATGTTGAAGGTGCTTTACAGGCGTTGGGAGGCCTATTTTTGATATTTTGAGAGATCTTCCAGTCTTTGTGCTGAGCTAGTATAATCACCTCTTCATTGTAGCTTCATACTTAACACACAAACATGAGAGTGGTATTGATCTTCTCATCTCTTGGAGAGAAAGTGAAAACTTGTATCTCTTTAATTGTTGAATTATTCCTTTTAATTAAACCCGAAAATAAATTTATATTTCAAATTCTGTAATTCCATTACAGTGCCCTCTGTCATAATACAAGTTATTACATTCAGACATCACCTGTCTTTGTGTCAACCACACTAATGATTGCTTTTTATTGAAACTGATGCCTTAAATGTTGAAGGGTAGGGATGCCCCTTCTCTAATCTCACAGAAGTTCTCGATCAAAGTAGTTCAGGCTGTTTCATTCAGAAAACTTTACAGCTAACTGCCAATCTACTCAATCAAGAGGCAAATCACTCATTTACTGTATTGTCATATTTTAAGGCATTGTTAGTCTAACTTGCAGCAGTTTCTCTGGTGACTGCTATGGAGGATATGTTTCAAGTTAAACTATTAGTAGGATATTGCATTAACATGGACTAACTGAAAGAAATTATGCAAAGAATCTGTTTGTAAAGGGCAAAATAAGCTGTTGCAGCTTAACTGATCCTTTATGAGAAACCAACAGAGTTACATAAGATAATAAAAGCTAGTAGAGATGGGAGGATTTAGAGCTCTTGTTTTCCAATACCAGGACACCTGTACTACCTGTGGATGATATCCCAAAGCTTGAGTCCATCATCCCTGTAGTAGAAGTTCGGTACATCCTCCAGCCCACGGTCAGCAATGTCGTCTGGTATGCAGAGGGAGCGGTAGGTCACTGAGGACAGTGATCTCTTCAGGAGTGTCTTCACACCCTTTCCACCTGAAGCTGCAAACTAGGAGACATTCAAATATGTAAGGATTATAGTTAGAGATAAATAATATACATGACATTGAAAATATATGAATTGTTTTAGGTATTTAGGTGTTTGTCTTTTCGTACCTTAGTGAAAGATCCAGTCTTAGATATTAGAGAACTTCGAGCTAAGTTGTTGATGTGTAGAGTGTAGCGAGTGTGAGGTACAAGGAGCTGAGAGAAAGAGGAAAACTGTTAACTTCATAGCACACAACTTGATGCTTCTATACCATTCAGCCGTGTCACATTTTTTTGAATATATACACACTAACATTATGATTCATGATCTTTGGAAGACACAAAAATCAGCAACTTGAATAAATGACAACTCCAGTAAAAGTTCTGTATTCTCCCTTTCAGTTACCTTGTACAGCGGATGCACCATGGGCATGTTGCGCAGCAGTGACACTGCAAAAACTTCAGCCAGCAAATGAGTGCGCAGCAGGTGAACGCTGATTTGATGCTCGTTGAAATCTGCACTTCTCACAAAAATCTTGGCCGTCAACCAGTCGTACTCAGAGTCAGTAGGACAGAAAATGGGATTATCATCTGCTGGAGTCTGCTTCAGCTGCAGGAGAAGGAAGGGAGGTGTGGTTAATTCAATCCATTCAATATATTACCAGTCGTGGACAATACCGTTAAAGGATTTTCTGAAATTGTTGTATGTTTACTTTAGGTTTCATCTGCTTTTCAGTTAGATGCTCTGTTGATCTCTAAGAGCAAATTCATAAATTCTTTGAATCCCAGGTCAGAGCACAGGGTCAACTTCAGAACAAAAGCCCGACTTCAATGATCTAATGCCTAAATTCTCATGTTTTTGGCCAAGGGAAAAGGGAGACAATCTGGCAATTGCAATGAAAAGACTTTATATAATGTTTTTTCTCTGATCCACATTATTCATATACTGTATGTTTGCACTCTATTTGTGTAATTTAACTAAAGGTATTTCTGTCTTCTCTGTACATATGACATCTATAGTATTGTATGTCTGTCAGTCCTGGAAGAGTTATCACCACAATAATATATTTGAGTGTTAATCTCACCTGAATAGCAATTGGCATCAGCTGATCATCAGGTGTTTTGTGAAGCAGGACGAGGGGAGCCATCAAGTACTGCTTGTTCCCGTTGATGGTGTTTGTTTTCAGCCCATCCAAACGCTTGTAGTCACACAGGAATATGTTTCCTTTCTGTTTAAAATTGTATTCACATGCATACAGTGTGAATATTAATTATACTAAGTGAACGGAACTGAATGTAAGTGCAACATGCTTTTTCAAATTGAACATGTCTTGGAGCAAAATATGACAAAGATCAATCAAAGTCAAGATATTCACCTTCATTTCATCTGCCAAGCTGCGATGACAACCGAAGGAGACCATGTCATCACTGACAGGAAAGTTCTTGGGCAGGACTGAACAACAACGTTGGATCAACATGGGGTTCAGACCGTTTAGAAACTGGTAGCCAAAGAAAGCGTCCTCCTTCCAATGTTTCTGGACATATTCTATAAAAAAAAGTTGAACTTCATTGAGTTATACATTTTGTGCTAGAAAATCTTCCTCTATCACAGTTATCAGCTTCACTCTACACTGTATGTGAAACTGGAAAATGGGAAACAACGTGTTGCAGAGTGCGGTCAGAGACATGGTTGGACACTGTTATGTATCAAAGTCTTGATTGTATGCAATTAAATACTGTTAATGGATTCCTTCTGTGACATTTTTTCCCTGTGTATTAAGTTTAGTAATAAAAAACAATTATAACATGTTTTAGGTAGCATCATGTATATCCGAATGAACATAGTTGAATGTACTATCATGCATACAGTAAAAATATTTCATTAAACTACCATGATAGTACCTGATATGTCAGTTAGTTTGGAGCAGGACACCCGATGGATAGTATCCATATCAGGCCAGTTCTCCGGGGCGTCAGATAGTCCGGTCAGTTGCAGCTCAGACATCCTAGAAAATAAAAGCATAAATGAACTTTATTATTATGTCTTGAATCATTTTCATCGGCAGGTACAGTTACATAGATAGATATCTGACAGAATTGAAGACCTCACCCAGTGGATGCTGAGGAAAAAAACTCTGTTGACTTGATGTAGGAGAACTGGACCTCATCAGGCAGATCAAGAGGGCCCTCTGACCTCATGCAGTGGGGTATTCCCTCTAGATACACATCCCAACTGGTAAATAGAGAAGAGCTGAGTAATGAGGAACTTTGCACAGATACCAGTGTATAAGCAGTTTTAATTTAATATGTAAGCATAATATACTTAACTTGACTTCAAAATTGCAATTTTGAAAAATACATTTCAACAAACCCTGGCAGGTGTAACAGTGTCATATGGTGGTTAATTTTCACCCAAAAGGAATGTTAGTTTTGGGATGCATGAAGTTAAAAAGTGTATAAGCTCTGATTGCTCACCGATAGTCTTCCTCTCGCTCCGCCAGCTCCTGATCCCGACTGTACTTGCCAAGAGGATGGTCGTCTTCAAAGATTCTCAGAGCTTGAAGAAAGAAATTTCAACATGGTTTTAAATCGTTGATAAATGCAAGGAGTTGTTTACTCCAGCCTCCTTATAGACCAGCATTTCCTTATTTTAGGTCTTCTGTGGTCAGTGAACAGTGTACAGGATGTCTGACAAGTCTAATTCACACAAACCTGTTCCCTCTCTGAAGCGGTGCACCTCATTTTCAGTGATCCAGCGGTAGATGGGAAAGTTGTAGGTGTCACCCTCAGGGGATTTCACTTCCACCTTGGCAGGGAACCAAGAGTCTGTAAAGAACATGAGAGGATGTTGCTCTATCTCAATCAGGACCAGCTTTCCAATGGAGACGGGGCAGGACACAGAACAACTGGCCACCTGGAGTAATGACAGAAATGGGTTGCGTATTTGATAAGCAAGAAGTGAACTGTAACATTTCAATAGTTAGCATACAATACTGAATGTAGAAGGATGGACACAATAAAATGTATACAATGCATGAATATAATATTTATTTGGAGCTCGTATGGACTTTTTTTGTTGCTTTGGTCACCTTTGAGGCCGTAAGTTAAAGAGTTACAGAGCAGCACATATCCTGTTGCTGCACAGTGTGAGTTGACGAGGGTTTACATCAGCTTCTCTAAATTGATATTCAATTCAATAATCTGAAGTTGAAGAAGAGTGTTATACATTAAGAGAAGGATATTTCAGACTTACTGCTCCTCTGATGAAGGAAAAAGGCCCTTTGCAGCTCATGAGCCAGGTGCATGCACTCTCCCCATCTGTGCCCACCAGCTTAATATAGATACTGTTAAAAGTGCCGGCATAGGCGAGATCGCCAGTGTATACGTTCACTGTATAATTGACCATTTTCACACTGGCAAGCAGAGGAATCCTGGTGGGGAGAGAAAAATAATAACCATTCGAAGTACTGATCAGGTTAACTGTTACCAGATGAACCTTCGTGCAAAGAAACTTTAACATACTCGTATCACAATTAAAATGGCATGAGCAAAAGATATAAGAACTAACATCAAATGTTTTTTTTCCTTACCAATCTATTACAGTCAAATTTTTTTAATCATTTAAGGAAGCGTCTCTCTTACCTGTTTATGAGACCAAAAAGTTCCTTTGATGAACTGTTCTCTTGATGTCTTCAAGTAATCAACACTGATTTCTCATTTTATACACAGTTTTGTGGGAGTGTCAAGTCAGTATCAAAAATAGTTACTTCTGGTGATGGAATGTTGGACATGTATGAACATGAAGATGAGGCAATGATGATGTTGTATACTGCTGCATTCACACCAATTTGCGTCGCATTTGGTGTGAACGCAGCATTAGACAATTACCATTCCACTTATCTGCCCCACTTGCATTTTTTACACTTTTTACAACTTTGTCTTTATTGAAATGTGCAGAATAAAGTGATACAGAGACTGTGACCGTGGCTCACTGGGTAGAGAGGGCGTCCGGTAACCGCTTGCAGTTCGATCCTTGGCTGAGACGTGTGTCAAAGGAAGACACTGAACCCCCGTGGGCTGCCCCACAGGGATGGGTTAAAATGCAGAGAATAAATTTCCCCACTGTGGGACTAATAAGAGATTGTCCTTTCCTTTCCTCTGGAATGACCTTCCTGCTTACATCAAACAGTTGAGGCCTTTAAATCCTGACATAAAACTCTTATTTTGGTCTTAACCTTCGGTTATTTACTTTTTCTTTTCATTACTTCAGATCTTGTACCAGTTGCCATGATCCTTCCAGCAGGTCATTGTGCAATTGTTACCTGGAGGAGCCATATTCTAATATTCCCAGATGTCCCTAACTCTTCCCGAGGTGGGAGTTGAAGCCAGATGTTCCCAGTTCACCCTCGTTACACATTTGGGTTTCCCAGGTCTGTCCGGCAGCCTCCCCGCCATCTGATCCAACTCACCACCAGGTGGTGATCAGTTCTGCTCCTCTCTTCACCAGAGTGTCCAAGGCAACGTACCGGTTGCCAGTGATGCAATTATATATAAATAATAAATCATGAGCTGTCTGAGTCATGTTCAAACAAATGTTTTTTGTACCTTTTGTCATTAACCTTTCAACAGCTCAGTCATTGTGCAATCATTACCTATCGGAGACATATTCCAAAGATAAAACACACCATGATTACCTTTAATGTCATTCTCACACTCAAACCATGAGTCATATTCCAAAGAAAATAATATAATATCTTGCCAAACCTTGATAACCTTTAATTAATATTATAAAACTAAACGTCTAAACTCCTGCCAAATCAAGCACAAAAGCTTCTTTGCTCCACAGCTCATGTGCGAATTGATATTTTTCCAAATGCCGTGTCAAAACAGATAAAACACACC
>NW_022281600.1:0-10352 GCF_004355925.1 Anarrhichthys ocellatus | reverse complement strand
AAACACAGAGAGGCTGAGGGTTGGAGGGGAGAGGGGGGAGTAATGAAGGGGACAGAAACACAGAGAGGCTGAGGTGGCAGAGACCCCGACATTCACTTTTCTATGATTTTTCAAATATAATATACATTTTTTCGACATACTATACTGTCATCTTGTAATACTTTTTTCACCACTCTACTGTGAGTTTTCTATGACTTTTTTGACACACTATACTAAGACTCACTTTTTTCGGAAATAATATACTATTTGACTTTTTAATGTTATATTTCAACATACTAAACTATGACCTTTTATACATTATAAACCCAATTTAATTGGACTTTTTTGACTTCTTTCGACATGCTATACTATGATTTTTTAAAGACTTTTTTGAACATACTATATGATGTTCTCATGACTATTTTCGACTTACTATACTTTATTAATTTTTGACTTATTCATAGTTTTTTGTCAAAGTATACTAAAACTTTTTAATGATTCTTTTCCAACATGCTATACTAAGACTTTTTTAAATTTACTGTAAAAAATATAATTTACTACTGTAAGACATATGACTTCCTACACAATTACTTTTTATATTTTTTATATGCTATAACTTCTTTCAACATACTAAAGTATGACTTTTTTCAACCTACCGTTGCGACCCTCTCGTTGTCTTGCAGGCTGTCCTGCCCAACCTAAGCAGGCACATGGCTAACAGAGGGTTGTCGCTGTCTCTCTCCCTTCCTACAGCTGACATCCAGCCTGCATTACCTTTTTAGGGTTTTGCACCTTCAACACCTCCACAGCACACATGCCACACATGCACTGCTTCAATCACTGACTTTGCTGTTCTCCTGATCTATGGTTTGTTTTATGTTAACAATAGTTTATACATTATGTTTGGTTTGCAGTACAACCTTGCGTGGACACCCTCCTTGTCACATTTCACGATCTTTTGCACATAAATGCTTAATTCTCTTGCAGAGATTTCCAGGTAAGGTTATTTTATTGTCATTGTACAACAGGGTTGCACAATGACATGCAGATTTTAGTCCCATTTTGCTACACAAGAAAAACACAGAAATATGTTTGTTTGATGTTTGATGTCTCCACACAAAGATCAGATTGTTTGTCTGCCATTGACTTCTCGTCTCTTCAGTGGTCGTTAAAGTCACTGCTTCATGTCTGTTTCCAATCGCTTTATGCTTTTAACGATACACCTCAGCCAGACGTAAAAACTTGTGTTGCAATATTTGTTTTCTATATTTCAGTTTCCAATTTCTTACGCACAAATGGAGAATGTGCATAACACATAAACATGCCATCTAATCTAACACAATACTGCTGTGGTATGAAAAATCAACCTCAAGTCAAGTACACATTAGTCAGTTTCACGTTTCAGAAGTTATCAGAAGTGAAGTTTATTTCCATATTTCACAATGTAAAACAGTATTTTGTGTTGAAGGAGAAGTTAAGAAGAGGATAAAAGGTTAAGATGCCTTTACAGTTACAGTACCTGTTGCATAGTTTGACATGATTAAACAGAATACCTTCTCTAATATTGTGCTCTGCATTTCCAAAATCCAACAGCCCGAGACCAGAAGAAACGGCTGCACAGGGTGCTGATCTCATTCTAAAACCTGCTACTGGTTTCATGGGAGACAAGAAACCAGATCGGGGTCTGAATGGTCTCTACAGAGGTGTGTGCACTACACTGGTTCTCTCACGGTGAAATATCCCCACAGCTCTCTGGAGAGCAGCAGGGATCACTTCCGAACTGAATATTTAAAACTGAAAACCAAATGACCCTGACAAAGTGCCAAAACAGGCGTTGGTGTTGTACAAATCATTTATAAGAGCGTCTGGTGCCGTGAGGCAGTCTGTTCATCTTTATACAAAAAGAGACAGGACGGAGGTTCCTCACAGAACAAAGTAACAAGAAATGGTATCAATAACTGCCTCAAGCATATGGTGATCTGAGAGCTGCTGTAAAGGAAGTTACATTGTTTGTAATAGCAGAACTACAGGCCAGATTACTGTACCCTGAAATTAGCTTTTGATCATATTTAAATCTTGGGATTCCATATTAATCACCCCCTCAGGTAATCATTTCCATTAAGAAAAAAAAAATGTATATTTTCCAAGAGAGCATATTAAAAAGGATCAACATGTGATTTTGTCACATATTTTATTTTCCTTTTGTTTTATCGCTTTTGAATTAATTGAGCCATGCAAGCCACAACATCGTGTATTTCCCTTTAAAAAAAAAAAAAAAAAAAGAAGGTACATCAACAGCCTGTTGTTCAGAAGCTCTTAAACCTTTTTACGGCCACCAGATGTAAATACAATAACTCAAAGTCCTCAGTCCTCATAAAGTCCTTAATGTCAGAACCAAACAAACTTTGATTTAAGAGAACCTGTCACATTCCCCAGTCTCTCCATTTGCGTATTAAGAATATTAGTACGATTGAAGGGGGGGGGGGGCGCAATGTATCAGTGTGGTGTGCTCATCATGGCTGAGAGGTTTGACAGCGAGCTCTTGTGATTGAAGCAAACCTCACAGAAAAAAAGGAAGAGGTTCAGAAGAAAACGATGACTGTTTATGCACGAGGCCCTTTGTTTTCAGAGTGATGGGACGGCGTTGGAGACAAAACTATAATACCTCTTGAAACCACATCATCATCATCATCTAGGTATTTACTGCACCACTAAAGTCCAGTCATCGTGTTCTTCTACAAAATGACCACATCTCTGTACACACTGGAGCTTTGTACAAACAAGCTAAGGAACCAGTGAACGAGTGTAAATTCAACTGTGATCTGGGTTTCACTCAAGTACTCGTTTATGTTTTATGCTTCTTTTATGTGACAGTTAGGATACAGTCAGTTTGATACTTTACAGAGACAGATCCATCAAACTCAAGACTGATATGTGTTGCAGGAAGAATGTTGCAAATACTAACTCACCGGATAGTACCACTTTAAAGAAATACTGGTGCTTAGTTAAATATTTCAGGGAAATATGCTTATTTACTTTGTTGTTGGATGAGAATATTGATACCAGTGTCATCACTGTCGATATATGTAGCTACAGCCAGCCGGCAGTTAGCCTAGCTTAGCATAAAGACTGGGAACAGGGGGAAACAGCTAGCTCACCACCAGCGCCTGGAAAGCTAATTATTGAAGATGTTAAACCTCAGTTGTGTATCTGTGCAAATACAGAAGTGTAAAAATAACACATTGTGCTTTTAAAGGTCCACTGTCCCAAATAACATTCTGGGGCCCTTGAAGCTTCAGTGACAAATATTCCAGAATAGTTGAAGCTGTGTAAAAACAAATCATATAAAGGCCTATAAATAAACTGACATATGAAACAAATGACAGGGCTTCGCTGAGAGCAGTAGCTCAACAGAAATTGTCTTTATAAACGAAGGGAAATGAAAATAGAAATGGTGCCCTTGTCAGTGTAGATCTATTCTCAGCCCAGGCAGTGAGATGAAGTGAAAAGAAGAAGGCTTAGAAGCGGAATATGTCATGTCCTTCTGCCTATTGATCTCATCCACTCCTATTCAGGACCCTGGACAGCGCCGCACCTATTCAGGACCCTGGACAGCGCCGCACCTATACACAACAAACGGCATTAAAAATGATGAATAGTGTGGGATTAAGTTTCCGTATTTCATGGCTATTTGGTTTTTTTATATATATATATATATATATATACACACATATACATATATACATACACATACACACACATATACATACACACACATACATATATACATACACATACACACATACATATATACATACACATACACACACACACATATACAATTCAGATCTCCACCTGTGACTACTGCTGTAGTGTGCGATTGAATGAATACATCCCACGCTTTTTTAATCCCCCCGTCTAGACACCAATGGACTGTTCAGACGCAGTAAAACACACTTCGTTCAAACTCAGAAACAAGCGGCGATGTATGCAGACAATTGACTCGAAGTCGTCATATAAGACACGTCGTCCAATCTTGCCAAGAACAGAATAAAGCTCAGCAAGCGGCCTGCCCGCCTAGCAGCAGAACAGCAGTGTGTGTACTGGTAGTTACGTTAGCCGTTAGCGGCTAGCCAAACACACCGTACAACAACAAACGTGAGCCAACACAATCAGAAACGTAATAACAGCTGTGCAGAGTTGTCTGATTAAACAAATGGGAACAACATGGTCATTATTGACCTTGTATTGGTATGTGCGTTTCTGTTTTGTTTTGTTGTTTCCCAATAAAAGATGTCGGCTCTTATGCTAAGCTAAGATAATTGCCTTCTAGCTCCAGCTCAATGTATCCCTTTACCTTTTTCTTTACAAACCTCAGGTGTTGGACAAAGATGTGAGAAAGAATGTTGGAGGAAAAGTGAACTCTTTTCTCACCACATTCGCAGCTTCGAAGTCAATAATTTTCTTTCTGGCAGACGTTGCTTATAACGCAGGTTTCTCCCTCCTCAGTCTAGTTGTGCTTCATGGTGTGGATAGCAGCTCTCCCATGATGTTTATCGGATATTTAAGAAAAGAAACGCATTGAAAAAACTGGATTGCAATCAAGGTTTGATCGACTCAGGCAGAAACGGTGTTACCGTCGCAGCTTCCTTTCACCGTGACAAAGAATTCAGCATTTGTATCTTAAATGTACTTGAGATGTTTGTTGCAGCAGGAGAAAAATCTAAAGTTAAATCCGGTCCAGGTCATGTGAACGGCCGAACAAAAGGCATGCTGTCTCGACTGATTTCCCTTCAGTTTGTTTCCATCGGACGTGCACGGAGAGATGCAACAGCCATGCTTCAGAGAAATGAGCCGAGTGGACGGACGAGCACGGATCACCGCTGCAGCTCCTACACAGCACATCCACCAGCCTCAGCTACAACAGCGACCTCACAGTCAGAGAGCAGAAGAAGAATGACCACATGCATCCACTTGTCTCACTCCGTACGATTCAAACATCTGTACACACATTTATTTATGGGAATACGTCCCTTTACATGTTTACTGACTTATTTGAATGGGATCTAAATGCTTCTCCATAACGTGGGCCTACTGTGTGATGTCACATCCTGTTTGTCCGTCCATGCAGAAGGACCAAGATGGAAAATATGCTGATGCTATGCTCGTCTTACTGTTAGATGCTGTTGATTAGTGTAAAGCGGCTGCTGTTCAACAAACAACGTGTCACTCTGCGAGTACAGCATGCACACAGAGGAGATCATTGCTGTTTCCTCCACACATACAGCACCAGCATGAATCTGCTGCTGGTTTTGTGGTATATGACAGTTCATTGACTGTCTTGGGTTTTAGACTGTTGGCTGGACAAATTAAGTAATTTTAGTCCTGATTGCAGTTCTGAGTTGGAGGTACTCCAGAAGTGTCCACATGCTGCAAAGCCTCCATCACAAGCAACAACATCGAAATACAATCCAATATGAACACCAGTACTGAACATTCAATTCAGCTCATCTAGGAAGGAGCTACTGTTATAGACAGTTGGTTTGAATCAGCGTTCACTTGCTAATGAACTGATCCAAATAACACAAGGAAAGTAGCTAATTCAGGGCTAAAGGCCTGCTCACATCAGAGGTGGTGTCTTTTGACTCTTTCAATGTTTGATTTGAAAACGTTTGGTGACGTAGAAACCTTATCAGCAGGGCTAGTTAGTGAACTGCTGGTGAGCTAACCACCAACGCACTAGCTGGCCAGGAATAGCCCGCGTCAGTCACTGTAGCTCCTGACGCGATCTTCCTCTCCAACAGTACGGTAACATGTGAACCACTGGCAGTGTCTGTCCTCGTCCGATTCCTTCGGTGACTGCCGGAGCAGCTCCTTACGTCGTTACATAACAGGACTACACATACCGTAATAAAAAATGGATCAAGAAGTCATCATTTAGTAAAGGGCCCATCTTGCAGTAAAATGCTGGATGGAGAATAAGTCGGTGTCATCCTTTGAAAATGGACGGTTTGTACAGAGATGTCTTTTTTTATAATAACGTGTATCACACTTCTCAGCTGTTCAGTTGAAAATATTCCTGAAGAGTTATTAAAAGACTTCCCGTGAAGCATTCTAACACATGATGAGTTCCTGTTCACTGCTGTACAGGGTTAGCTGTAGTTACATCGGGAGGGTGGAGGAGAACAGGTGACAGTGGGGTGAATCCAGAACCTGAACGGGTGCTTCCTCGCTCGTCTTTAAGTTCATCGAGGCCGGCACGATCACTGTACAGATGGATCCACGTAAATCAGGAGCAGATGAAGCAGTGTGCGTGAGTAAACGAGTGTGTGTGTGTGTGTGTGTGTGTGTCTGGTTACTGGGCCTCTTCTGGTCTTTTTCCACAGGACAAGACATTGTGTGCGTTTTCCAAGTCTTACATCCACAAAAAGTTGAGTTGAAGACATTTGGCAGGCCTTCCTCTCCCTCATCTCCAACTGAACTTCCTCTCACTGCCTCCTTCCTTCCCTTTTTTCCACTTGTCAAGTTCCATCTCTTTAGTACCTTGCGGAAGTTACTTCTTGTCGCTGTTTTGAAATATTTGTTCATAGGACGGAGGCGGGTGGTTGCAGTAGGACGGAGGCGGTGGGTAGGAGCCCATCATCATATGGGCGGAGCCAGGCTGTGGTGGGTATGCCGGGTGTGTGAGGGTGACCCCCGGGTCGCCACCAGTCATCCCGTTGACCCCGAAGCCCTGCATACTCCCCGGCTGCTGGGAAACTGGAAAGAAAAGGAGAACGGTTTGAGTTTTATTCCAGACTTTGGCAACATGTTCCTTGTACTTGCACAGTACTGGTCTGAACTGATGCTCCTGGTAACTGGAGGCAACTGTGGCTTAGTGGAGAGTCTGAATCCTGCTGTACCTGGGGAGGTGGCAGGGTGCCTGGTGAAGGAGACGTTGAAGGCTGCCTCGTCTCTCAGAGGGGACGGATACATCCTTCTGCGGACGAAGAAGCCGACACCGCAGCAGAACAGCACTCCCATCATCAGCAGCACCCTGAACGGGACAAACAGAGGACATGTCAGACCTTTCACCAACCAAACACCATCAACACACCGTGCTTGTCCAGCGGGAGCAGGAAGAGGATGGAAGAAAAGATCAGGCTTTAGCCCAACGTCATTGTCAATGATTAAATGTTTAAAAGTATCATCTGCAACGCAGCAAGCAGACACAGAGGAACACTCATGGCCAGTCAAAACAAAGTACTACATAGAAGCAAAAGAGTGTACCGTCTCTCTGTAACTCACCAGAAGTACCATAGTCTCTGGATGGACAGGGCTCTCACACAGCAGCGAGTCCCACAGCAGTCCTCATAGGAGCGACATCTACAACACAGAGAGGCATACAGGTCAGCAGTTAGCCTCAGAATATACACCGGTCCTTAACAACAAAGGGATGGGACGATATAGTGAGTGGACTTTATGAAGTTCTGCTCTAGTCTACCAAACACCAGAAGCTCTTCACAACATTCACAAACATTCATACACTGATGGCAGAAGCTACCATGCAAGGTGCCAATCAGCTCATCAGGAGCAGTTCAGTGTCTTGCTCAAGGACATTACAACACTCTCTTTGCAGGAGCAGGGGGACCAAACCATGGATGTAAAAAAAAGAGAACTGGATACACCGTTGGAGGCAGCGCCCCGTTCTTTCCCATCAAAGCTGCTTAGTGGCGCATGAAGCAAAAACAGTTTGACTTCAGAGGATAAAAACCAGATGTAAATTACCCGGATCTTCAAGCGATCTTTTGCATCCATGGGCCCCAGACAGCAAGCGCACTAGCGGTATCTTTAACCCCGCCTCCCGCCTCCCAGCCTCCCAGCCTTCGATCCTTCCCATGAACGGAGGGAGAAAAGTAACTCTGGGTTTGTACTATTAATGGATTTGACAAGTTTTAGGACCTAATGATTTAAATAAGGGCTATTCAAGTGTTCATAAGTTGATTCACCTCACGTGATGGACCCAGAAATGTAGTTCCTTTGTTCGGCCACTATGTAGAATTCCTTTCACAGCCTGGCACTCTTCCTGAGGGCTTGGATCCAAACCGGGACCCTTCCAATTACTACATCACCGCTACCCCTCCATACCCTAATGGTATGATATCATCGTGGACCACGGTAAAAAGATACATTGTGTCAAGTTGTGGTGAAGTATTGTCATGAATTTCCATTATCGGGATAATCGTGCATATCCTCAAATGAGCTGTCCAGCTTTCTATCATGGTAGGAAAGTTAAAAGCAATTCCTGATTTAAATAAAATAAAGGATTTATCATGCAAGACAAGGGTGTTATTTTCTCTTCTATTCAGTTATCCAAATGATGCACAGGGGAGCTTATAATTATGACTATTTCATTAGTTAGTTTGTATTTCATTCAAAAGGATGTTTACTAAAAAAAACTACTTTAATTTAAAGAAATTTCAGATAGGCGGTAGATTGTGATGGTGAGCTAAGTCGTAAACTTTACACTGGGACACAAGATGAAATACGTCGTCCCTTTTGGCAATAAAATGTTGCAATAACATTTATTTTGTTCATGCTGCTTTTAGGCAATTAAGATGATGCACATATTCTATTCATACTTTCCATTTATTTTATATTCTTCATATTTTCAATGTGTCCTTTTCTATTTATGTTTCTTTACATTTGCAGTGCTTGCTTTCATTCTCATGTTCTCTTATTATATTCACCAAACTCCAAAAGCACATTCCTTGTAAGTGAAAACCTTCTTGGCAATAAAGCGGGTTCTGATGTTGCCGTTCATCACAGTTTCTGCTTCGTAAACAAACTTGAAATGGTTTCATTGTAAACGGCAAGCCGGCAGCCTGGGAGCCAAGTATTCAGAACAGAGGCTAACTGTGATTGATCAGTGTATGGTGAGCAGCAGTAAACCTGCACTAACACAGCTGAGCAATAACCAGGTGTGTGTGTGTGTGTGTGTGTGTGTGTGTGTGTGTGTGTGAGATAGATGACTGTGGATAGCCAGCATGACAGTGCATACCTCAGACTCCCAGTCCTGTCTAGCATTTCAACACTAGATCAGGATGAGCAGCTGCTGTCCCTGGAGGCCCCAGAGTCTGCAGTAATATTAAAACAAGTACCAAACCCCGCCCGCCTGTTTGCAAAAACTCTGTAAATGTTCTTCGTTACTGGAGGAATGGTGAAGAGTTTAGACTCACGATAGAACTAGTCTGGTTCTTTGAGTCCCCAAAGGATCCTGATCTCGAAATGAAAGCAGACAACATCCTGCTGATCACTGACTGAGAGAAGGGAGGTTTCATTATTCGGATCATTCTGATCAGCATTACAAGTTCCGACATATCGGCCCCCGGGTGACTCATGAAAACATAGTCATGGATGTTGTATTTCATTTGTGCTAGTAGATCCCCTAAAATGCTAAGCACGGGCCCTTTAAGGATGAGCAAGCTAAAGCTAATGTACCGTAACAACAGTCCTGCTTTCGGATTATTTCGGAGGCTGCCGTCTGCGGTGCTGTTGAAATAAATTGTTACACTGAGAGCAACGTGAATATTCAAACCTGAGAGTCTCCAAGCTCTGGATGCATTGATTACATCTGTGAATAATTACTGAGTTATGTTCAATAACCTGGTTCAAATATGCTCATTCACTTCTACTGTCTTCTACTGAAAACAACTGTCCCTGGAAACACCTGTCAAAGCTCCTGCTGAAGCAGACAATAATGTGGTTTCAGCACCGTGTCCCTTCTCTTTGTGCCTTTGAGGAGACAAAGCTACTTTACAGAAGTAGAGTGTGTCAGCAGTGTGGACATACAGTACGCTTCGACAGACGCCGTGCACCAAGCTTTTCATTCCCTCTTTGTCACAGATATATGTGAACACGTGGATTGTTATTCGGAAAAGAAACTGGATTCTGATGTAGTTGAAGCTCAAGAGAACCCCCCCCCCCCCAACAAACAGTGAAGGAGAAAGGAGTACTTCCCTCCGAGTTGGTTTTCATTACTACGGTAATCTCTCCTCCCGGGTGCTCTCCCTTTCTCCATGGCCAGTAGCAGGAAAGCAAGCTAAATGGATGAAAGTTGGAACTGTGGGAGAAGCCGGTCATCTGTCTGAATCAGTAAAATAAACTTCTTAAAACCACTGCCAGAGTTTAAAGCTCCAGTAAGCAATAGGTTTGGAAATCCCATTGACGCATACTTAGAATTTTGATGCAAGGGCTGCACGTGCGGATGAACCCGCTGAGACTCAACACAGCTCTGCAGCTCAGTGTAGATTCTTAGCTTCTATTTGGTATTCCAGCCAACACGTAAGAGCTTCATAAGCTTCTGTTACATTTGAGAGAGATATATATATATA
>NW_022281599.1:0-10358 GCF_004355925.1 Anarrhichthys ocellatus | reverse complement strand
ACTCTGGTGATGAGGATACTCTGGTGATGAGGATACTCTGGTGATGAAGATACTCTGGTGATGAAGATACTCTGGTGATGAGGATACTCTGGTGATGAGGATACTCTGGTGATGAGGATACTCTGGTGATGAAGATACTCTGGTGATGAGGATACTCTGGTGATGAGGATACTCTGGTGATGAGGATACTCTGGTGATGAAGATACTCTGGTGATGAAGATACTCTGGTGATGAGGATACTGTTTCATGGGGTCCAAAGTGTCAACTAAGGTATTGAGCAGACCGGGCTCCATCTATCCTGAGAGGACACGTCGCCACCCAAACCTGCATCCACAACAGCTCTGCTTCTACACGTGTCCTGTACACGTGTTGCTTGCATACAATTAAAGTCTCCTGTGGAATGAAGCCAAACTGGTGGGAAAATGTGTTTCTTTGCAGATGTGCCCGTGGCCCCTGAAGCCCCTCAGTGTGTGTGTGTGTGTGTGTGTCTATCTAGACTTCATTAGAGAGCGGACTCTAATTGGCACTGAATGCCAAACAAACTCATGCACAGACATTATATATGAATATAATGTCGAGGGTGATTTTCATTTAGTATATATTGTAATGTGATATGACCACCTTTGTTAACTCTGTGTGTGTGTGTGGCCCATTCTTGACCAGTAATGACCCCGTATGATAGACGAGACTCATCAGGGTGTTGAACTCTGCGCCAATCAGGCGGCTAATGAAGCTCGCAGCCAAACGAGGAGCCGAGTAACGACGACAAACTCTCAGAGCGACTGACCTCGACAGCTTTCTATTTCTAGTCGCAGCCCAGACTAGAAGGTTACCACGAGCCGTGACCGTACTGACCAGTAATGATTTTGTATGATAAAATGCATTCATCATGGTTTTTAATTGGAGGCCAGTCAGGCGGTGAAGTAAAACAATACAACGAAGCAGCAGAAACACAACCAAAGAAAAGAAGCAAGTTGTGAGATTTAAATAACCTTTCAGGCTTATGAGAGGAATCTCACCTCAGTAAACATCGTACGCAAACACAAAAGTCATCTAATCCACAACAATGAACACAACGTCAAACTCTCAGAGCAACTGACCCGATAAGTTATTCTTACAGTCTCTCACACACACACACACACACACACGCACACACACGCGCACGCACACACACATCACAAGCTCAGTGGACTCTCTCCATGCTGATATTAGGCTATGATGAGGCCTACAGTCGATCAAGACACAAATATTTTATATTGTTTCGCCTCTTTTTGTTATGGTCTCCTTGCTGTTGGTTTCTGTCTCTTTGCAGTCATTCTGCTTTAGTTTGTAGTCCTTCTGTGTCTCCTTGTAGTCACTCTGTGACCCTTGTGTCTCGTTGTAATTGTTATGTGTCTCTCTCTAGTCATTCTGTGTTTATTTGTATCACTTTGTGTCTCTGTGTTTTTTTGTCCTTTTTCATAGTAATTGTGAAACTATTCGCGGTCTTTTGTTTCTTTTTGTGATAGGTTAGGTTAGGTTTGTCTTCCTGGTTGGTATGTGTCTCTTTGAGGGACATTGTGTAGGAGAGACGTGTTGGAGGCCCCTGCCACTTTGGGCCCCGGGGCCTGTGCCCGGTAGACCTGATGATGAACTTGATCTTAACATTTTAGCTCTTTTTGCCGCTCTGCTATCTTTACGTGTAGCAGCTCACATCTCAGATAAACAGACTCAGGCCTGCTGTGTCCCAGTCTTTAAGCTAAGCTAAGCTAAGCTAAGCTAAGCGTCTCCTGGATGTGGCTACACATTCAACATACAGATATGAGTGGGTTATCAAATCTCCTTCAAGACTTGCAGCATGACTGTAGTGTGTCTTTGATATACATTTAATATCTCTCTAACAGGATTCTCGACAATAAAGAGACAGATGGGGCTTTTTCACATTTCTCTCGTCACTCTTTACAGAGTTTGAGAGGTCACCTGGGAAATGTGTTGTGACTCGGAGCAGACGGCGCTGCACCGACGCCGCCGCAACGAGATCAGCGAGGCACGGAGAGACGGTGGGGACGAGTTAAAGCGCTAATGTTTGCAGCGCCGGAAGTGTACAGCCTGCTCCTTCTGATGAGGAAAGTGTTGCTGTTACATGCACAGCTATCCTGCAGGTCAGACCGGGAACAATAAAAGAAACGAGTGGTAATGGTGGCAGCATTACAGACTCTCTCCTTTTGATCTCCCTTTCCTGCTTCTCTTTGACTCTTATCTTCATTTCAGTATCGCTGCTCGTGCTTCGGATGCATTTGTTCAGACTCGTCTCTCAACCTGCTGCAAGTATCTGAAGCCTTTCATCTGTGGAAGCAGCTACAGTCTGATGACCTTTCACTTCAAACGGTTCCACCACAACGACTTCGGACTGGACGTTAAGAAGCTGCTCTCTGTAAACACATTGATCCAGACATGGTGGGGGAGAAACGCAGAAAGAAAAGGACCTTCAGATACTATGTACATTTCTACCTCTGAGAGCATCCTTATGTGAACACAGTGAATCCAAAGGGCCTTCAACCACATGGCTGCAACAACAACGTTACAAGAATCATGCAAGTATCATCAAATATGTTGAACTCCTTCGTGCACCTTTTGTTTTCTGGATCTGAACAGATGACTTTTCAGTCTGTGGTGGAAGATGTGTTGAGTTTCTGCCGTCCTAAATATCAACGAGGAGCTCGCTGCACCATTTAGCAGCCAGGACGGCTCACAGTAGTGATCGTGTGGAGCGGTGAGCTACGTAATTAGAGAGGACTGACTTGAAGACATAAAGAATAAGTCTAAATGAAGATAAGCTGGAGGTAGATCAGTGCAGAGTCAAACCTAATAGAAGTGTGTCCCTGTTCTGCAAACACTTCTGTTCAGAGAGTTTCAAGCTTTCATTCACTGACGTGAAGGTGTTTTGATCGGTGAGCCTTTATGTTGAGCGATACCAAAGCCGAGGATCCAGTGATTGACCCAACTCAGCTCGAGATCAAGCTGCTGGAGAAGTCTTCTCCTGGAGGTAATTATGATTGATTGGCCTCTTTTATTAGCTTCCTGTCCTGCAGGTGTCTGATGTCCCGATGAAACACTCAAACAAAGAGAAACTCTCTGTGTTTAGTGTGCGGAGTGAACGTCTCTGAACGTCTCATCAGCGCTACGGAGTCACCGCATTAATGAAACGTGACCTATAGGAGGCACCCCTTTAAATGAAAGAAAGCTCAAAGCCGCTGAACACGATCAGTGTTTATCATCAGGTGGAGGAGTCACTGAAGCCTGAGCTGAACAAGGACCTTTGTGATCCTGCATTTGGAGGACGGGATCGTTCAGGTCTTGAAAGCTGAGATTCAAACAAAGACGAAGTAACATCGGGCGTGATGATGTCGCGTGACGTGTCACTGCGGAGGCTGTTTAGACATATTCATTCTATGTTGGTGACAAATGATGTTCTCTCAATTAGCTAATATATTTAGGTGATTTAAATATTTTCCTTTGACTTATGAATTGATGTTAAATGAGTATTCTGGATCTATTGTTCTTAGTGGGATGAAGACGAGTGTAACCTCTGTGAGATTTCTCCTGGCTAAATGAATCTCTTGGAGCTGGTCAGGCTTGTGGTAACAGCAGGTTTATTCCACATCTGCATTTATGACAAAGGACAACAGTTCATCAGTTCATCACTTGTGGACAACAGCGCGTGCTGTGTTCAGAAAGACGCATCACATTAATGTTAGCTAGCTATACCGGAGACATTTTTACTGTCAATAAAACGTATAGTTAACTTAAAGAAAACATGCCGAATATAATCTAAGACAAATAATATACAACAAAATAAAGCCAGCTCAACTCTTATGTACTTTTAAAGTTAGTTAACGTTATATTGTCCACGGACATTCACGGACCCGTTGCCTAGTATTGAATCCTCCGTTGCTATGAGGATTACCCATAGTCCTTTGCGTCTTCTATTCAGTGCAGGTACAAATCTACAACAGCAGGTGGCGTAGTTTTCCCATTTAGCGGGATTTAACCTGAACCTTTTCAACTATGTTACACGAGCCGTGATGAAGGTGGGACTGAGGCCTTCTTCATGTAGAACACGACATCAGTAACGTCCAAATCTATCCTCGCTGTTAGCTACGAATCCTTCAGCGCTGCTACAACGAGCTAATGCTAAAGCTAATGCTGTGTTCACACTAGCTTCCAAAATGGAATGGAAAGTTCAAAATATAAACCTGCGTCTGCGACATTTGAGGATTTTGAAAAACCATTTATTAAATCTCATTCTGCTGAATAAACTCCTCTCAGACGGTCAGTGCTGCCGATTACAGAACCAGATCCGAACGTGTTGGATGGACTCGAGCAACGGGACTCCATTGCTTCTTGTTCTCCAGAGTTCTCATAAGTCTCGTCTGATCCACATAAGAACCAGACGGCTAATGAGAGATTACACGTAAGAAGGAGCAGCTTCAGTGGGATCTGTGTTTTTCTGCTACTTTTTACTTAAAAAGGCAGAAAATAAGAAGCGAGGAGGGTTTGAATGTGATTGGCGTTGCTCCCCGCTGATGTCGGGGTCGACTCGAGCTCATCTTTGTGTTTGTGTCTCCCTCCTTCATTAAAAATCCATTACACTCTCGCTAATGGAGCCTTAATGAGGGACGGGCCCGGTGGAACGTCCTTCTTGTGCGGCTCGGAGGAGACTAATCGCCGACTGATTCCCCAAACGTGGCCGTTCGGCAGCACGGAGCAGATTCACTGACTCTTCTCTTCTTCTGGTGACCGGCATCGCCGTCGCCTGTGGCGTTCGGTCTGAACACGAGAGGTTGAAGAGGTGCTGGAGGGGAGAACACCGACCTTGGAACCTGGATTTAAAATAATTATTCCACCTTCCATGCTCCAAATACCTTTCAAGTGGATGAAATGATCATCAGCGGCAGCTCCGTGGAGCTCGTTCGGTACATTAACATGCTCACATGCAGCCGAGCCGCTCCACCTTCTGAGCCAGAACCTGCTGACTACGAGCGGAACTAAACCAGCTCCATGAAAGCTCGGCTGCTCCTCAACTTGTCCTCTCTCTCTCTCTTTGTGGATTCTGACTCGTTGACCCGCTCCCATGAAATTGTGTGAAACGAGAACCGCATCTGAAAACTCACACCAGCTGCACGGCGCTCTGAGGAGTGAGAGGAATTCATTTCCTCCGCAGCGAGAAGGTTGAAGTTGGAGGAGCTGGAGAAGAGGAAGAGGAAGAGGAAGAGGAGGGTGCAGATGTTCAGACTTTACCCTTCAGAGACCAGAATCTGGCTTCACATGCCGACTCCTGCAGCACAGCACGGGACCAGTGTTCTCCTTGTGTTCAGAAATAGTCTTTGTTGTGATCATGTGGCCGAGTTCTTCAACCATTCGGGTCGTTTCCCCCTGAAGAAGATTTGAAAAAGAGTTTTCCTCTTGTATGTGTTCAGTGTAGGACGTGAGGACGTCCTACACTGAACACAGAACAACACACACACACACATCTGATCTACTGAATGCAATAGGGGACATTGGTTGCATAACATTTGTTCTATTTGGAAAAACAATTGTGTTAAAACAAAATGAACTATTTATGTTCAATTAACAGGTTTATTGTGCTATAGTTATTCAAATGTGATTTAAAAAAGTAAATTTCTTCACTCAAACACATACACACTGTACAGATAGAAGCCTTCTGGGGCACAATTGTGATTTGTGATATTGGGCAGTAGAAATGAAATGTAATGTGATTACTTGTGGAACTGTTTCATTTAAATGCCGGATGATTTAAAACCTCTTTAGACCGAGCGAGCCCCATTTGGGGCACTGGTACCGGTACCGAGGTTCCGAATGGACTTTTCATCAAGAAATATGAAAAATGGTCCAGACATGTAAAATATCGAAAAGAAAAAAAAAAGTCTAGCAAAATCATCATGCAAGCCATTTTACACAATTATACACAGTTATACACAAACTAATTCAATACACTAGAAGATTTATCACAATATCAGGATTTTTCTGCAAAAAATCCGCCAACTATGCATCAGAAATTCATCTTTCATCACAAAGCCGGCAGCTATAATGGCGGAAGGATACATGATTTCGCACGAGGGCTCGATACGGCGTCGACCCAGCGTGTCCAAATAGACCTCCGACAAAGCATTCAAAGGTCACAGGACAAACCACAAGAAGACGCACACTGCTCTCGAGAAATAAAATTGAAAATCTACATACCTTTTGGCGATTTTCGTCCTTAAAAAAACAGTTATTCCATTGAAAGCTGCTGCAGCGCTGTAGTGCATTTCCTGCTCTGTCTGCCTGCATTGAAATGAACGTGCTGTGACCTGGCATGCGGAAATGGCCCGCATTCTTCGCCTGGACCAACCTATTTTTCGCATTGGGGGTTGAGCCCACCTTATCAAGATTTTTACTGACTAATATCCCTCAGCATTCCAAATAACACCCCTGACGGCTTTCAATGGACTATTCCGGACCTAACGACGTGTCATATGAATAAATCCGCCAATCACAGGCCTTACAAATCCCACATACACACTGAGTCAGAGCAGGTTTTTTTCATGAATGACACATATGACATCTGGAAATAACTGAACATGGCTGAAAATTATTGCAAACTGCTTTATTACGATGTATTGAACACTCTTAGTGATAAAGCAAGTGAATATATAGTTAATATGTAGTTATATAGTATATAAAATTAGAATAGAGCAGCACAAAATCTGGTTCCAAAAATGAAAATTTGGCTTGAAATTCTGTACTCAGACCTCATTTATGCTGACCTGCTAAGTAAAATTTGCTTGGACAGACCAGATACCTGTTGTGCTATGACTGTGGAGTGATTTTAGGCTTCAATCTGCATTATTTCAAAACAAATGTTCAATAAAAGTGCTTTTTTTTCAGGCGAACCTGAAACTTTTCAATTTGAGCTGTGTGCCATCTTCGTTCACTATTAACCAGTAACATATACACAATATTTACACATCTGAGCAAGTCTCTCACAAGTTTTACCTGTATTATACCATCAAAATTATTAAAATAGACCTTGTAGTTTCAGATCTACAGTCTTTTAAGTATGGGTATGCAATTTTCGAGCAGAGGCCTAAAAATAGGGCTAGGGCTATAAAGGTTAAAAAGAAAATGTAAATCCAGAACAGAACAGAACACCTCGCTCTCTAAGTTCATCTCACATCAGCGTCAACATGTTGTCTTTAACACGAGGTTAGGTTAAACCACACTCAGAGCTAGTGATGTAATATAATACAATATGATGTCATATCTATAAAAAGTGAGAGATCAACAAAAAGACCTTCACAAACATAACTGTGACTTTAACCCTTTTCCGTTAAATAAAACACAAAAAGCTTAAAATGCGCATTGTGATATTATATTTGTCGTGAATAAGCCGCGCTATCTGTTCGCCTTCTATGGGATATAAACGTTATACTCATCACATTTAGCACGGAGTCAAGAATTAAACTCGGCACAACAGCAGACCCTGCACGTAGCTGAACGTTAGCTATGGAAGCTAGCATTAGTTAGCGGATGTATTTTATAACAAATAACCACACAAGTGAATAGAAACTCAAGCCAACGTATGAAGCTTGTGCACTTTACTCAACATCAACACAGTGAAGAACAGTCGTCATTGCTGCTGTGACTGCTAGACTTTTAGATTACAGCGGACACAACAAGCAGGACAATTAAAACAGTAAACTTCACCCTGAACCAAAGAAAACCTTCAAACACTGAATCCTGACAAGATATCCGCTGTCTTATAGAAGTCTCCAAACAGCAGAACTATGAACAATACAAGTGAACTCACCAGGGACAAGTATTAGACTGAGGTTTGTTCATCTTGTGACTGTCAGAGTTACATGTGAAGCTGCTCAGATGAAAGTAGAAGCTGAAGTTGTGCGTTCATGTTCTCACTGAAGCAGAGACGGAGTGTGGATGGATGGACGGGTCACAGAGCATGTAACGTTAAAACCACATCCCGTATCCTCACTGTCACGTTCTCTTCATTGAACCTTCACCACAGGAGAGCCGGTGAGAACAGAGGAATCACGTCTAGCGGGTCACGCTTTCACCTGGCTGTGTTTTCTGTTGTTGGTTTTTCAGAAGAACTACTGACCCGGTTCTCACCAAACTGCGTGGAAGGTTGAAGCATTGATGCACGCTTTATGTAACCCGTATGGAAGCGACCCTGGTGTGGAGGTGTGTGCTCTAAATCTGTGAGATTTTAAAAAAGAAATGAAAAACAGTGCTGACAGAGCAGTTTGAGCAGCCGTTTGGTTTCTCTGTTTGAACGCGACTCCAGCCTTCAGGTGAACGATTCATCAGACGAGAGGAAGAAACAGGAGCTTTGAATGAAACTCAAGGACGTGGACACAGCAGGGATATAATGTA
The DNA here is from genome assembly GCF_004355925.1 of Anarrhichthys ocellatus. Classification (NCBI taxonomy): domain Eukaryota; kingdom Metazoa; phylum Chordata; class Actinopteri; order Perciformes; family Anarhichadidae; genus Anarrhichthys; species Anarrhichthys ocellatus. The sequence continues at coordinate 1,922 of NW_022281599.1, read as the reverse complement.
TATATATACATACATACATATATATATACATACATACATATACATATATATATAATATACATGTGTCTGTACACCTGTAATGTTACACTCAGTGGACCTGAACCAGCTGAGTGAAGTGTTCCTCTTAAACCTTGTTGGCCGTTTGATGGATTATTGGGCTAACGAGCGGATTCCGGTTAATTAGCGGATTAGGAGGAGAAGCTGCAGGCTGGACGGTGAAGGTGACCTCCGCTTCTATACCTGAGTCTTCATCGCTGCAGGTGAGCTGCGAAGGTGTGAGACTCAGTAAATACAATATAATACATATAATAGAGGAGATTCAGTGGAGATCAATCTCAACCTTGAGCAAAAACATGAAAATATGAAAATCATGAATAATAATAAAATAAATAAACCTCAAAATAGGAAATCTGGAGGTTACCATCAATTATTTTGAGGTATTTTGGTGGCGAGAATTTTAATGATGAATATTTTGCTCATTAACGTCCATCATTTTGAATATCAACAATATAAATATATAATAAGTTCAAATTTTGGCAACAGATTGCATTCTTTCAAATTTAATATTTCTTTTTCCTTTCATTTAAAACTGAGAGGAAAGTTCACTCCGTCCTTTATGACTAAATGTAAAATACACAAATGCTCAAATTAAAACATTCTTCTCTTGACGTCAGCATTCTGAAAAAACTTAAAATACTTCAATTATCTGAATCATCTTCGTTTGGCTCGGTGGTTAAAAACACAATTTCCTCTGTGATGAACTCAGACACACCTACGGAGAATAATGCGCCGTACTTCATAAAACCAGAGTGTGATGGAGGAGGAGGAGCTGAGGACAGAAGCTGCTCTGTCTTCTGGAGGTTCAACAGTAGATACTTTATTTACCATCACTCTCCAGACGGCAGCAGGCTGAGCTGTCAGTGGGTTTGATGTGTGAAGGCTGCATGTCGTACTGACTGCACTGTGAACACAAAGCTGGAGACGTGAGTGACTCTATATCCGGTTACATTGTCTCCTTCAGGCCGAGCTCTTCTATTCTGTTTCTTCTTGTTGCCTATAAACATAACAGTGACTGGTAAACAGCAACAACGTGACGTTGAATGACACTCAAAAAGCCTAAAATGCTAAATAATGTTCGGCATTAATGTCTTATTTTATGATGGAAGGTTGGGACATAGTCACAGGAGATGTATGCCTATGTGCCAATAGATGGCATGAGTAGCATAACTCTAAAATAATGCGCCACAATTCGTAGATATCCCACAAAATGATGTTGTATATTATCAAACAGGAAGTAAAGACCACAAAACCACACACAGGCTGGGAGAGGAGGTGGATGAGTCCCACAGCTACCGATCGTTTATCCAGCAGACCGCTGTTCGATCCCCGTGAGACACGAGAAATAAGTGTTGATTGTTCTGTCACGTTATTTGCACTTCCACAGTTATTGTATTTCCAGCCATGCAGGCTGGTCTCCTCCAGCAGCTCGTACCTACCAAAACAAATGCGCTGCTCTGTAGATACGCTTCACAATTCTTTTGTATATCATGAACCTAGAACCAGGAAGTGGTTCAACAAACAGCGATCTTTCCTCCAGCAGACCGCTGATCGATCCCCGTGTGACACGAGAAGTTAACGCGGATGTATTTCTCACCTACTTGTGAACTTTTGCAGTTGTTTTAGCCCAAACAACAATCTAAACCTAACTGTGTAGTTGTGTTGCCTGAACCTGACCGAGTTGTTTCCTGTGAAGGCAGAAGTTTATTTTGAAAATACTTTATTCATGTACGAGTTGCTGGACTTTTGTAGGAAAACAAACGAGTAACTTCTCATAAGATGTCACACGAGCTGTTGATGAAGACGCGAGCTGTTGATGAAGACGCGAGCTGTTGAAGAAGACGCGAGCTGTTGAAGAAGACGCG
>NW_022281598.1:9524-10364 GCF_004355925.1 Anarrhichthys ocellatus | reverse complement strand
CACACACACACACACACACACACACACACACACACACACACACACTAATCCCTGGTCTTAAGCATGTGAGGCCTACACAGACCGTTTGCCTGCCTGCCTCTCTGCTGACTTCCATTATTGAAACAACCGTTGTGTCATTAAAATGGCTTCAGAACAGTCAAAATGTGTCACGATTATTTCATGACAGAATGATTTTTTTGATGTTCTTTAATGAAACCAGAGATCGATCAACGTCACTTTTGTTTGATTTTAGTAACAGTGAAGTGACCCCTCTGGTCTCATCCAGCATTTCACAGCAATACTTATGACAAATAATCCGTAAATCGTTGATCCATCCATTTACTCATCATTATCTTTAAAGCCGGAGAGAGAACATGCAAACTCCACACCGACCAGCCTGGGAATTGAACCCGGGCTCCTCTTGCTGTGAGGAACCGCCGTGCGGTAATTTATCGATAGCTCACAAAATTATTTTGTATGTTATCTGCGTAATCATGAATGAAGAAGTTGCAAAAGGCGTCACAGGGCGGGAGGGAGGAAAGGTCCAATAAACACCCAGGAGACCGCTGTTCCATCCCCGTGTGAAACGACAAGTCAACGTCAAGCAAGTAGCTAAATTAACCCAAATTGCGATCTTATCCTCAACCTAACGGAGTGGTTTTGTTTGCTAAACTTAACTGAGTTTCCTGCGAAGATGGAAGTTTATTTTGAAAAGATTGTATTCATGTAAAGAGCGGAAGTGCTGCTGGACTTTCAAAGGAAAACGCACAAAACAGTGAGGAGTAACTTTCTGGAAGATGTCATGTGACCCGTTGTGTGAGGACACGTTGAAGATGTCAT
>NW_022281598.1:9366-9514 GCF_004355925.1 Anarrhichthys ocellatus | reverse complement strand
GAAGATGTCATGTGACCCGTTGTGTGAGGACACGTTGAAGATGTCATGTGACCCGTTGTGTGAGGACACGATGATGAAGATGTCATGTGACCCGTTGTGTGAGGACACGATGATGAAGATGTCATGTGACCCGTTGTGTGAGGACACG
>NW_022281598.1:0-9356 GCF_004355925.1 Anarrhichthys ocellatus | reverse complement strand
TGAAGATGTCATGTGACCCGTTGTGTGAGGACACGTTGATCTGAGATGTTAAATGAAGATGTTTCAACTGAGCGGCAAACTTTTTAGTCAGTGATTTGAAACTTTGCATTTTATACCATTTTCAAGCACAACATATGTCAGTGAATTGCATCCTTTGCAGCGATGCCTGTGGATCGGACCAACATGACTTCTGATATCAACTCTGTTTAAATCAAGCAGTGAAAGAGCTCAAGGTGAAACGCAGCAGACACTTAAATTGGATTTTCACTAACGTTTTATGTCCCACACACACAAAAGTTGTTGCATTTCTTGCTAATGGAGGGAACTGTTAAAGCCATCCATCCATCTATTATATACACACACGTCCTCTTAGTGAGAGCAGCTCGACGTGCTTCAATTAATAACCCAAATGCAAAAAAAATGATGTAGAGAAAACGTCAATAAGCTGCTGAGTGTTTGAGGTGTTTGTGGTGAATAAAAAAGAGTTTTACAATTTTCTAAATCTGACTTTCATCTGGATTTTTTGAAATTGTGTATTTTTTGCCACCACAAAGTAACTTCTATGACTTCCTGAATGAAAGACATTGTTTTGCTTTTCAACAGAAGTCATTATTTATTACAATGAGGGTGTTTCTGTTAAAGCGCAGGTCTCACTGCATCAGTCTGCTGCTACGTCTCCACTGATGCAATCAACTGAGTGAACACGAGTGAACAGGAGGTGAGAACAAGAGCAACAGAGTCACGTATCAGGGAGGAACCCGAGGTTTTGTCAGCTGACTTTTCTTAATTAAATTCATAATTCATCTTCATTTATGTGAACAGTTCAAACCCACATTTCTCTTGCACTCTAAAGTGAAATAACAATAATGTCTTGGTTTAACTTTTACCACTTGTTACAGTAATAAAGGCAATGTTTCTTTAATTGAGATGCATCAACAATGTGTGAGATTCAAAGAGAGTTCCTGTAATCTGTGTAATCTCTAACGATGGAGGAGGAAACGTGGATCCTTCTTCAAATGATCCCAATAAATCCAGCTTTGTAATTTCCCCACGTGTCAGCCTAGTGGTCCGTTTCTAGGACCGTAATAAATTAAAAACAATACTGACATGACCTTGTGTAAAACTAAAGAGGAAGTTAAACCAATGTTGTATGAAACCATAATTCATAATCTCACAGAGGTCGTTATTCATTCTGCTACGCTGACAGTTTCCTACTCTTTAACTGCCACCGTCAACGGCAGCGGAACAACACACACGTTCATAACACGCACACGGCGATAAATTACTAAGCAAATGCAAATATCACATCAAACTGTAAAGCAGTAGTTTAACTATCACTGGACGTGTGTCCGGTCACTGACGCAGAAACACAGATACTACAGGAAGAGGACAAAACCTGCTGACTCATCGTCACATACTGTTCACTGATGTCAGCGTTATTTAAACATCCATCATATTGAATCCTTCAAAGTGCTTTACAAGCCATTGACAAAACTTGGCATGTTAAAAATAGTAAAAAGTTAATATAAAAATAAATAATAGAATAAGTGTAAATAAAAAAACACTATAGAAGTTCAAAACACACTTTGTCCCTAAAAATCAGATTGATGGATAAATAAGTCATATTATTTATCTAACGTAAGCACACATCGTACTTTGATGATTGGATTTTGTAATAAAAACACAATTATGATTTTTGTCTTTTTGCATATGTTGTTAAATAAATGCTCAATATGACCGCGGGTGTGATCGAAAAAGGTTCCGTCTCAGCTTTAAGAAACAGCAGCTGTGAGTTCCAGAATTTCTCAAAAAAAAAAACTTAATTTATATTATAACACGCACATGAATACACACAAAACAATGCCTTTTACCGTTCCGTCTTAAAGAGACAGATACTTTAATTAAGTACTCCACGTTAAATGAGTTAAATAACTGAATGTTGGCCGTGGTGTAAGATCTGGTCTTACACTTTCCCACCTCGTGGCTCAGCAACTTTAAACTCTGAATGTGATCTTTGACCAGCTTGAACTCGCTCACACACACACACACACACACACACACACACACACACACACACCTTGTCTTTGTATTGGCAAGAAAAAGGGTGTGGGAGGTGGGGAAGGGTGCAGCAGAGTGTGTCAGCTCCTGGAGTATAGGCTTACTGTGCTGGGAGATGCACTGGGCCATTACACACGACCTCTGACCCCAGCAGGCACCCTGAGGTGAAATGACGCGGGCCTGGTCTTGCTCAGCTGGAACAGGGGAGCTCAGGGAGACACGGGGGTGACTCTGTGTGTGCCGTTAGTAGTTGTGCATATCAACGTGCACATATTTACGTGCGTTGGTTCGTGCCCAGGCACGCTGAGGGAGCTGCAGGCCCATCCCGTGGCGATGCCGATGTGACGGCGGGTGTAAAATATGAATTTTAAATCACAGCCACCTCCCTCCAATTACCAGCCAAGCGACGCTGACGGGGATCAGTCTGCAGTCGCCAACGCACACGAACAAACAGCATGTCAGTTTGCTTTCATGCATGTCGTGAATGAATACAATGTACCAGAACGTCTATTTAGGGTCGCTGGAGGATTTTGAGAAAAGTATCGTGCATGCTGTATGAATGTAACTACAATCACCTCAGTCTCAGAAATGTTAAGACTGAGCTTTTGGCAATGTCTCAATTGACACGTGTCAATTTATGCTCGTATGCTCGCGAGCAGTCTTTTCTAAATAAACTTCCGTCTCGACAACAAAACTGCTTGGTTAGGTTTAGGGAAAGATCGTCGTTTGAGTTAAAATAGCTACAGAAGTGTCGTTACTGAAGTACGCAAGTTACGTGACAAAAACACGTTGACTGCCCACGACATCCTCACCTGAACCAGCCCCCCTTCAGTCCACAGAGGGAAACCCTCTCAACCATTTCTGTTTTGTATCACACGGGGATCGAACTGCCGTCTCCTGGCGAAAAGGTCGCTGTTTGTTGGACCTATCCACCTCCACTCCCACCAACAGTGCGATCTATTTGTCTTTATATGTACTCTCTCATGATTACGTGGATAACACACAAAATCATTTTGTGGAATATCTACGATTTACGGCGCATTATTTTCCATACGTATTGCTACGAATGTCATAGAAGACCAACCTGCAGCAGTGAGCTTCATGCTTTCAGTCTCTCAGGATGAAAGGAGCCTCTCAGATCCGTCATTTTGAACCAAAGTAGTGTTCCAAAAGATGAAGAGAAGAGTAGTCAAAGCAACGGCAAAATATGTTGGAGCGGCACAAGATTCCACCTGAAAGACTCTGACTTGTATTGACTGAAAGAACTCATGTTTAGCTGTGAATATTGTTCATTCTGCCTACGTACAAATGTTTACCGACAGAAAATCAGAATGGAACTAATCTTGTAACGTCTCATGATGAGTTTTATCAATCAAATGTTTAATAGTTGAACCAGGAGCTCACCATCCGAATGCATCCGTTGCCACGTTAGCTATCAGACATGCTTGATATTCCTGCGTGCAGTCTGGGGTTAGGGTTAGAGTGAAGGACGCGAGATGAACATGTAGTGTAAGAGAAGTGACGACATTTACACAACTAAAGAAAACCCACAATCTCTCCTGGACTCCACGCTGATAATGTCTCAGGGATGAAGAAGATGTGAGGATGAACTGCAGACACAGTAGAGACTCATTAACATAAACACACAACACTTAATATCAAGGGGCTTCTTAATTAGCGAGCAGCGTCTCCGTCCTCTGGGTCCACACGCCAGCCGTCCACGGCTGTGACGCGTCCGTCCTCATTAGCATGACCCTCCTTCCTCACTGTCCACTCCACTGCTCAACACACGGCCACTCAAGCATGGACATCCTGCTAATTATGGCTTTGTGTGTGTGTGTGTGTGTGTGTGTGTGTGTGTCCATGCATACCAATCAAAGGTACATGACTTGATGGTTGACACTAACAGTCTGGTAAGAAAAGAGGAAAAAAGAAAGTGCCATGTGCAAATGTTCTCAATTTATTACCAGGCGTCAGTCTGGCAGCAATAAAGAACAAAGGATTATAAAGCAGTGACCGAGCTGTCTGCTGCTTATTCTGCTTTATTTATTACTACATTCAAACTTTTTGTTGTTCTTTGATGAAGAAAAAAAAGATGTAAAATGATTTAATAAATGAATTATTTGACTTTTTCATTGTGTGTTCATTGTTGCATTTACAATGATAACTTGCCTTATTCTAATTATGTATTATTCCTTATGCAATATACAGTAGGTTGACAGAATTGTATTTTATATGGAATATTATTTGAAGCTAAAGATTTGAGTTAAGTTATTTGTTATATTCTAAGTTTGTGTTTTTAACTCAATGAACAAACTAACTGAGAACTTGAGACATTTGCACTCGTTTTATTTAACTCGAGTAAAATATCTTCGTCTTAACGTCTGCGTGTGTTTTGAGTTCAATTATTTTCCTACACCTTTAACTTCAGATGGAATATTTAACGGGAGTTTAGATTTGAACCTGAGCTTTAAAAACCTTTGATTATTAAATAAGTAAACACTTTCCATCTCAAACATAAATCAGCAGAATCGTCAGGTTTTTGGGGCATTTTGTGCTGCAACAAAGTCATCGCTTATCACTTCATTGACCTCAAAATCATCAGCAGAAAGAAAATACAGTTCATGTATTTGTCCCTCTTAGCCATCAAATATTTGTATTTACTGAATGCACACACACACACACACACACACACACACACACACTCATCATATCACTGTTGAACGCTTTATAAAGGAGACGAGTCACGCAAAAGGTGTCGACATTGATATGTAAAGTAGGAACCAGGGCGAGCCGGCGTCCACACGCTCCTTTGTTCTCCTCCAGTCAGACACACTCACCCAGAAACAATGAGGGGGCGACGGGTTGTATGTGACCAATGCTAGCCCACCCTCCTGGTGGGGGGGGGGGGGTCACACCGGTAGGGTCAGAAGACAGTGAACAGGGTGAAGGGTCACCAGCACAAGAGTGTGTATGTGCTTCTTACTATTGTTTCCCACCAGTGTGTGTGTGTGTGTGTGTGTGTGTGTGTGTGTGTGTCCCATTAGTGCTCCGTTAAACCAAATGCCCATAAAATCACAGACAGTCAAAACTAAATGCAATAGTTCTGCCCCAACCTAACTTGGGTTTGTATACAGAGGTAATTATACACTCAGGATTACAGGTTTGAAACCTAACGCTGCAGACAATAACTTTTCTGTCGAGTTCAATCGGTGTAAAAAGTGTGTTTAAGTGAGCAGGAGCTTTTCCTCACGTGGCGTGAACGACCACGTTACCGCACGATTACCAAAAGTCATTTGTGAGAGGCTCTAAAACGTCTCCGAGCTATTTGGGAAAATGCTCAAGGACACATGAGGTAATGGCCTCGGGGTGCCAACGGGCTTCAACGTGACGGTTACCATTAAAAAAAAAGATTTCCACATACCACACGTCTCCACACACACACAGAAAATATACACTTCCTGCACACGTCCACCATACGGATCCATGCAAATAAACACATGCACACATGACACATATATACACACAACTTCTCTCACATCACAGATCTGATCTCCTCACACACACACACGCACACACACACACACACACACACACACACACACACACACACACCATTATAACCAGCATAAACAAGAATGACAAGTTGAGATTAATGAAGGGCCCAGCAGTGACAGACCAATTTAATTGTCAACCATGATGGCCACTGAACTCCACCAGTGTATTTATACAAGGTTACCGGTAGTGCCTTAAAATGTCACTAATTGATCGTGAGTAATAAGTAATTAGAGAAAAAAAAAAAGTGATGGTGTGTCCTTCCTCCACACGTGTCAAAGGCACGCGGCGTCTCGGGGGCAGCGAGGAGCGAGACTCGGAATAACGAGTGAGAAGAGAGAGATTAGAGATCATGTGTGACGTCTTGCTGCTGGAGTCCAGAGGGTGGAGAAGCTTTAGCTGCACAGGAACACAGTGGCGGCTAATTTACTTCATGTGTTTGTATTGTTGTCATTAAGATTTAGTCCTGTCGCTATGGAAGTCAAGTGATGTTTTATCGACCCGGTCGCCTGGAACAATTGTTGGAATTCTATATTTCTTCAAACCAGAGACACGTTGAATGTTTACGTTTTCTTTCTTTTCATGTCGACTTTGTTGTTGAAAGTGAGCGGCTATGATAACGAGTACAAAGTACGACAGAGAGTCCACGAATGGAGAAACAAACACAGGACTTTCACCCAGCAGACTGCTGTTTGTGTCCCGTGTGAAACCAAGCGTGATGGTTGACGTCACGCTTGTTACGTATCGTTGCACGAGGAAGTCCACTCGTGCCGGTTGTTTAAGTACGTTGTTATGGTCGCGTTCTACAGTTTACAGTTTGTGTTAGAATAACAATGTCCACAAATAGCTTCACTCTCCTAATATTAGCTCATCTATTCATGAAATGTGCGTATAAATACGGTCATATTGTGCAAATTCTCAGCAGAAACTGATTAACTGAAGAAAACATGCATAAAGCAAGACGTGCCAAATGGAGATAAAAGTCTTTTGCTCTTTATTTATCTAAAGGATTATGTCATCCTAAGAGTGACGTGTGTTAGAACCAGACACTACAACGTGAGGTTTTAAAGGTGAGTCTATGTATAGTCAAAAGAAATGTAGATGAAGAACAGTAAAAACAACAAATATGCATTAAGTACATCATAGAGTCCTATAAATGGGGCCATCAGGACTTGAAATGATACGATTATGAAAGATACTGCATTTGACTTCCTCAACAACAATCACGCGCTGACGTACGGTTAATGCAACATTATGTAAAATACCACAGGACTTATATTCAGAAACTACAAAACTACAAAATCCTTCCTCATAAAAAGTTCCAAGAATGGAAAAGATGAAGACGCTATCAGAGGCCAGAGACAGTGAAATAGTTCTGCTCATTATTCATCAACGTAGGTTCTTACCTCTCAGTTGTTCTCCCTGCCGGCGCTGATCCAGGCCCGGGTCCCAGGAGGTCTCTCTGGCTTATTCTAACCACTGAGAGCTGACAGTGGCCTTGGCTCCTGGTTTGACTTCTCGTGGTCCGCTGGCAGCCCAAGGCCCCGCTCACTGGGAAGGAATGTGTGAGAGAAAGACCGCGTAAATAAATACTGGAGGGTCAAACGGTGACACCGCAGCCAGAGGAGACCCCGGTGATAGAAAGGGAACATATTCATATATAAAAAACATATTCATACCATCATAACCACCTGTTTTATTAGTCAAATGTATATCACGTATCGCTTGTACCAGACATAAATAAATAAACACTTTTTCTAGTTGTATGAGATGAATTGAAACATTTTAATAAATGAAAAGTTAAATATACACTTGCACATGTGTGCCTGACATTTACAGAAGATAATACCAAACACATGCTGGTGATCAGAGTTCACCTTCCGTCAAACTGATGTGTCAAACTGAGAGTACTCTGCTTTCTGATTCACGCCGACAGTCACACCGACACACACCGACACACACCGACAGTCACACCGACACACACCGACACACACCGACAGTCACACGAGGGCCTTTTCCCAACAAACAGTGTGAGACTTTTTATAAAAATCATAATAATAAAACACTTTTTATTTGTATCGCGCTTCAGGAACTCAGAGGTACTTTACTCTAAACAGTAAAATCAATAACAATAAACAAATCAGATAAATCACATTATAACAGAAAAAACAAGCTCGCATCACAGGTTAAAAGCAGATTTAAATAAGTGAGTTTTGAGTGCAGAACACTTTGTGCATTTTGTTCTTTCATTTCCGATTCAACACGTCTCAAGAACTGTGAAGGTTAGACCAAAAAGACCGATAACAGGTTAAAAAGTGACACCTTGGTTCCAGATGCCACAACACAACCAGCTGTTGTGTGAATGTGATGTTTGAATGTTGAGTCAGCAGAAGATCTGAAGACACCGCTTTACAAAGTGATGTGCTTTATCTACAGCTCTCTACTTTAGCAGGTATAGAACTAATTAAAAACAATTAACAAACAAAGTTGAGTTGAATAAGTTGGCTCCATCACTGAAGACACAACACCTCGTATGGATAATAGCAACAAGCAGAACCTTCATGCACTCTGAATGAATGTTGGAGCAGCTTTAAGACTTTTCTTCTCCTTCGACTCCTTAGTGACGTTCACGCGAAGCAAGACGCAACAGAAACATGAACAGTTTGTAAGATTAGTTCAAATCCACTAGAAGCAATGAAAAGGAAGCCACCTCTCAGTGTAATCACCGCCTTACAGTACTTAACCTAGTCTGAGCCGACACAAGTAAACATCATAAGTATAATAGAATAATCGATTTAAAAGTGGTAAAATTGGATTTTTGGCATTTCCACAAAGCACGAGAAAACCAGCAGACAGAGACAATCAAATCCACTTTAAAATGTAAATTAATAAATGACAATGTGAGCCTCAGATTGGTGAAGAAACTGGATGTTCTTGTAGTTTTTCAATTTGCAGACAAGTCGTAAGCAGAAGGAGTTACGATGTGCAAGGATACTTTTAGAAGTTTTCACCGGAGAATGAAATGCGTTTTGCTGTCTTCAGTTCTCTTGTAGCACCATCCTCCTCGGACTTGGAGAAGGTTACAAGAAAGCAGCATATTTATAGGCTGTAAGATATTAATTAAAACACTCATCTAACCCTCTAAAATAAAGGAATCTCTGTGTGCGTGTCCTTTGCAGATCTCGACATACTTCATACTCGCTGGGTTTATTGCTGGGGACCAAAGGGAGTGCAATATTAAAGCTGGTGCGATTTGGACACATTCAGTGTTGATAGACTTTAAGCAATGAATACTAACCAATCAGAGGCAGAGCGGGTCATGCCCTCGCCATAGTAGGATTCATAAGTTAGCTCTAAACGGACACTGTACCATAATGCAGGCTTTTAGTCATTTGGGACTTGCTCAAGGCCTCTGTACCTTCTGACAATATAATAAACCAAGACTCGTTCCAATATTGAGCAGGAACCAGTAGCACTGAAGCGTACTTGCTCCACAGACTGTATATAAGAAGTGGGCATAGTCATGGTGACGTCACCCATTGGTTTGTGAACTGATGTTTCGAAGCCTCGAGTTCAGTGATTTGGCCGACGCCATCTTGGATTACGGCCATCGCCATCTTGTCTTTTTTTCAGCCAGTGGACGGAAGTGATCATATTTGGACTGAGGAGGAGTGACGTAGAGACGCCGTGTACGCACTCTGGTAGAGACCTGTCAATCACTGTGTAGCCCCGCCCTAAAGCAT
>NW_022281597.1:0-10366 GCF_004355925.1 Anarrhichthys ocellatus | reverse complement strand
GCAAAGGCTGTGAATACTTATGTACATGTTATGTTTTCGTTCTTTATTTTTAATAGATTTGCAAAAATTTGCAAAAAACAGTTTTCACTTTGTCATTATGGGTTGATGTGTACAGAATGTTGAGGAAAATAATGAATTTAATCCATTTTGGAAAAAGGCTGTAACATAACAAAATGTGGAAAAAGTGAAGCGCTGTGAATACTTTCTGGATGCACTGTATAATCCTTTGCTATTGCTAAATGCAGAAACCAATTTACAACAGCAGGTGGTGTAGTTATTTAGAGGGATTTAAGTTCAATGCCTTCAACTATATGACACACACCTGTTTTTAAGTCTGAACAGCCTGAGTGCTCAGAAAGCCATAGACAACAAGTGCCCATGAGCACTAATGTTGGTTTGTCAGAAGGGAATATGGCTTTATTGTCACTGCTGTCCAATCACACGACACCTTCCCCCAAACACATGCCTGAGAGACAGACAGCCATCATTAGTCTCCGTCTCCCACGGTGCTATCAGCCAGTGCGCTCTTATTTTTAGCTGTCCCCGAATAGAACACAGGGTAGCAGTTGGAGGGATCCATTCTGTTGCCAGAAGGTCTCAGGTTCCATCTCACAAATGACAGTGTGTTGAATTGTCCTGAACAACACACTAAAACCAGACTGACTCATTTTGAACATTCACTTACTGACAGTAACAGAACAGTTAATCAAAATTTAATTAATTTGGTTAACGTGAAACAATAATACACAGTAGAAAATTCCTAAAGAAATTTTGACAGTGTGGCTTCTACTGCCCGAAGAAATCGCAATATATACACACGCCAATGTTACCGGTAGTGTCATTCAGGTTCAATTGAGATAGCACTACTCTCTTTTCTGCATTTTAGATTCATACTCTTGGATTGAATCTTGTATTTGTGGGGCTTTTATTTTGAAAGGGTGGGACTGGGTGGGTGAGTGAGTGGGAAAGTGAGACAGGCAGACAGACAGTTAGATGGACTGAGTGAGTGGGAGAGAGAGACAGGCAGACAGACAGTTAGATGGACTGAGTGAGTGGGAGAGTGAGACAGGCAGACAGACAGTTAGATGGACTGAGTGAGTGGGAGAGACAGACAGACAGAGAGCGAGAGCCTGTGTGCGTGTGTGTAACTGGTTGCCATGGTGAGCCACGCACCTGGTGTTAGAGGCAGACTGATTAAGAAACGTTGCAGTAATCAGTGATTTTGAACAAAACCCCTGCCTCTTTTTAACAAATTAGCAGGAGTCTGAGTGCCAAAATATGGATACCGTGAGAAAGATAAGACTCTGCCAAACGCGCTGATGTGTTTTTTATGTTTGTGGTCTTAAAAATGTGAGCTCCAGAGCAATAGACAAAACTGGTACCGTCTGCTTTCTTTGAGAAATTAGTGGTGAGATTTAACATTGAGTCTAATGGAGCAGTTGGTTGGAGTTCATGTCGCTCTGCGGCTCTTTGAGCCAAATGTGTAAGTCCGTTGGATTCCATAGACACTTTACTGCGACCAGCACAACATTTCCAAGCTTTTTGGCCAAAATGGTGTATAAAGTAACAATTGTGGGAGCTGGAGCAATTTGTTTGGAAAAATCACAGAAGATTTTCCTGCTCTGCTCCACTCCACAAATTGTCTTGAAACTTAATCTGTGACTTCATGAAAACTGTGCTAGCTATCAAAATGTCCATTTGGCTCAATAAAATGCAGGGCTTTTTGTCTACGTTTTAAACTTTGAATCATGTTTCTACGTTAAAGTATGGCTTGTCAATATGGGCCCAAAGTTAAGTGTTTTTTTTGCTCTCTTCACGCCGGAACTCCATTCAAGTGAATTTTTGCATTTTGCTCCGTTTTTGGGGATTTTCGGGAATTTTCGATAAAACCGCTTGGCAAATCTCTCTGATAGATAGCACACTATTCCCGATCAGGCCGCACGTTTTGATGTATTTTTCACGCCGCTGTTGGCAACGCTGTGTGAGGAGAAGTGTGCCAAACTTTTGGATAAACCTGATTATTATTATTATGAAGCCCGATGGATAATATACAGTGTGCTTTGGCACAACTGCCTTGTGCCACAAAGCCACACTGAATTAGCTGTAGAGTTTCCCAGGTTGGGTGTGAAAGAACAACAAGGCTTTCAAGTTAGTTATTGGGTATAATAACTAACTTGCATTTAGCAATAGCAATACTCAGTCCAGAGTATTAATGTTTGCGTTTCAGCAGCCTATTTTTCACCGAATAAAATTTGTCTGAAGCCGCAAAAGCTATTTGATATCACAGCTTATAAAGTTTCATATATAGTTATGTTATATATACAACAAACTATAGTTTTTGTATATTTATGAAATTATAGAACAAGAATAAAGACAATTCTTGACATTTTACCTGTTATAACAATATCAAACTCTTATGAAGAGGAGAAAAAAACTTCCTCAGTTTGCTGCAGCAATCGCCCTTTTTCGCTCATCTCCAGCGTGATACTTTTGAAATGCTGTGTGCTTGTTCTGGAAGTGTCTTTCAACATCACCAGGTAGCCAAAATTACCTGGCCCAGATCCGGCATAAGCTCGGCACGCCAGAAGAAACACGTCGGGCAGAGTCCGGTTTCCGACTCGGCTGAGACTCGGGATGAATGACGCCCCAGAGTCGGGCCGAATACACTGGCCCGATTCCGGGTGCTGACACTGCCGTCACTGGGCCATAATCGAAAAGAACCAGGGCCAGCATCGGCCCGCCAGAAGAAAGGCGTCGGGCTGAGTCCGGTTGCCGACTCGGGATGAATGATGCCGCAGAATCGGGCCGAATAATGTTAAGTGAAAACCATTAGCCAAATAAATAAAGGTACATCTCATATTCATATTTATTCTTTGCAAGTTATTAAAATGAACATTTTGCATTTTGGTCGTTTTTGCAACCAGAGGGGACACAAGCAGTCCAACGAATGCTAAATAAGCACTGTAAGAAATGTACCGTGAAATTCAGTTATTAACTGGCAGCTATTGACTAGTAACTTACTGTAAACCCAAGTCACAGTAATTGTTACCATGCATTGTATTTTTTAATACAGTAGCAGTGTTTTGATTGTGAAATCAAACAAAGCAATTAAAGTATTTACTGTATTTTTGGTTAGTGTTATAACCATAATATAAATAACAGTAATCTCCAAGTAGTGTAATTGTTTTGAAAGTTAGTGTTTAAACTGTAAAATAAAACACAGTAATATCAAAGTACTGTTTATTTTTTACGGTAATACTGTTTTAGCTGTAAAATATAAAATTGAATGTTGTATTTTTAAGTTACAGTATCTTAATACCGTGCTGGTAATTTACATATTACCAGTATTCTGCTGTTAAAATAAAATATCACTGTATTTTAAAATACACACATTTTTAAGCTTCAACAATAACTGCAGGGAGACAGCAAACAATACATTTTTAACAATTTATTCTTAGTTGTTGAACAGTAGCAAGGATAACGTTATTCCTGTGCTTGCGAGTATACCGTGGCTTCAACAAACATAATGCACTAGGAATTTTGTTTTCTTTTGATAACCCAATGACAATTATCTTCTGTCTTCTGAAATGTGCATAACTGACAAGCAGCTGTAATCTCTAAACATTTACAATATTAGCAATCACAAAACGATGGATATTAATATCCAAAAACATGAATATTGCAATATTTGAAACCGTGGCGATAACAAATCAACACAAAAATATGAGGCCTTTTCTTCTGTCAATTTTAATGTTAACATGTACTCTACAGGAGGAATTTGAGGTAGACAGCTTAAAAGGTGTTTACATCTCCATGAAAACCTTAATGCTAACTGCAAAAACAGTGTACTATACACATTAGTATACAGTACAGTTCATACTTAACAATTGCTATATTTTATGGAAATTGGACCAAGCATATGTATCCGTAACAGTTCCCTTTAAAACTTATAACAATGACAGTAACATCTTAATAATACCGTTTCCCCTTTACATACAAAGAGAGCTCACCCTGTTCCATGGACGAACTGAGGTGACTTCACTGAGCAAAGTGGTCTGTGGCTCCTTGCTTCTTAGTGAGTCCATCACTATTCAGTCCATCAGCTCCACAGTGCAAAATGAATAGCAGATCCCTGAAAAAACAACAAAAACAATAGCAAATAAGAATTTAACTTCATTTGTGTGGATGAAGACCAGGGATTTAGGCATATTGTTTGACCTGTGGGAGATCAATGTCCCACATATATCTTTAATGGTGTGAAGGCAATCTGGCATTCATGGAGTGGAGTCACTAGTGTGGGTACAGGCTTATCATCTTTTATTTTCTTTCTTAACTCCATAAGCAGGATAGGAAACATACTTTATGAATAAAATGCAACACTGTGGCGTTGCAGATGAGCATGAAATAACTGTAACTGTTTCCGAGAATTTAGACAGCCTATACAGTGGCACGTACACTTAGGTTACAGTCTGCCCTGTCCAGCAAACTGATGTCTGAACTGGAATATAAATAAGGTTTTGCTACCAGGCGAGCAAATGTAAATAACACGGGGAAAAAATGATTCAATGCAGACATTGATCCGTTGTTGAATGAGGAAGAGGGGAAAATGATATAGTTCACCGTAATTAACTATTGCTAATATCAATGTCCGTTCCAACCACATCTACTGACATAACAACAGGAAGTCAGTGGTAAAGTAGTAAAGCCTGCATCTTGCTTGACTTGATTGGCTGCCTCTGTCAATTGTGACATTGACAAGAGGTGCGACTGCGCATCTGGTGCTGAAAAGTTGAGAATATTTTATCTAAGGAGTGCACGGTGTATGAAAGGAATGCAATGGTTTTGCAGGTGACGCGTTTTTGGTGTAGTCGGTGTGAAAATTGGATGTCTCTGTCTCCCTCCCCACACATCCGCAACTATGGAGTCATGTTCAACAGCAACCTCTCCTTTGAACACCACGTCAAACAAATCACCAGAACTGCCTTTTTCCACTTAAAAAACATAGCCCGTCTCCGCCCATCACTCTCCTCATCTGCTGCTGAAACTATGATCCACGCCTTCATCACCTCCAGAATCGACTACTGCAACAGCATTCTTCACGGCACATCATCCAAAATCCTAAATAAACTCAAGTACATCCAAAACTCTGCTGCTCGCCTGCTCTCCCACACCCGCTCCCATGACCACATCACCCCTGTTCTCCAGAACCTCCACTGGCTCCCCGTCCCACAACGGATTGAATACAAAGTCCTTCTCCTCACCCATAAAGCCCTCCATAATCAGGCCCCCTCCTACCTCACCGACCTGCTTCACCACCACACTCCATCCCGTCGGCTCCGCTCCTCTGATGCCAACCTCCTGTCCCTTCCACTCAGGACCAAGCACCAGACATGGGGCGACAGAGCCTTCTCCATATCTGCCCCCTCCCTCTGGAACTCTCTCCCCAAACGAATCCGAGACTGCACCGACCTTTCCATGTTCAAATCCCAAATCAAAACCCACCTTTTCAAAACTGCTTTTAATGTGTGACCATTATTATGTATTTTAGTTTTTAGTGTTGCTTTTATATATGATGATTTTAATGTAAAGTGTCTTTGAGTACTATGAAAAGCGCTATATAAATAAAATGTATTATTATTATTATGTTTAGTAAAACTCACACTGTTGTGAGGAGGAACTCTGCTTTGTCTGTGTGGGCATGCCTGTTCTCTCAATGTTTGCCAGTTCATCAGTTTTAAGTCATCTAAATATTTTAAGTTAAAGTCCGCTCAAACAGACACACACGGATAAAATAACACGGAACAAAAAAACAAGGCCGCAGCATCTTTAATCTGTAGAGCTAAAATCAGTAAACTCTGGTTACTGATATGCTTCATGTATATATGCAGATTTACAGTGCACTGCGGTGCGTTTATACGTGTTCCCCGATTACCAACAGAGTGGATGTTAACAGTTAGCGCAGATGGGTTCAATAGTATATGGCATCAGAAAAAGCCACATTTTGACAGATTAACTTCCAGCGTGCAATAGTAATAAAACTCAATTCAGAGTTTATGAGTGTTCTTTTACAGATTTGTCTAATTTTACTGTTGTTGGACAGAGTTAAACATATGTAATGGGCACTTAGTGGTGGCAATGTTTGCGATTACTTACTTACATTCAATTGTTTGTTTTTACTGTTGCATGCTGCGAAATCTAGCAGCTACAATATAAACCTTTTAGTCTTACACAATAATCCATTCAATTCTATGCCATTAGACAATATACATTTGTATATATAGATATATATATATATATATATATATATATAGTAAATATATATATTTTTTAATATGTATTCAAATTACTTCATAAAATCGGTCTAAATGATCAGATACAGTTCCTTTTTCCACGCTCATCTGCAACGAAAAGTGTAATCTTTTATTCACAAATTATTTCTGTTCTGTGTGGAGCAAGGTTGTAATAGTTTTTAGTTTTTTAATGAAGTATATAGTTTTTGTATTTAGTTGTTATAGTTTGTTTTTGTTAGGGCCACGTATAATGTCTCTACATATACATACAAAATACGTGGTCAAAAAAACTGTTTACGAATGGCCATAATTTTGAAATCTTTTGATTTGGGAATCAACTTGTGTATTTTCAGAACCACAGAAGAAAACCAACCTGCAATTTCAACCCTACCCCAGCTGGTCAACATCAGACCTGAATAGATTGGTAAAATGTAATTTGTTCTACTGAATCATAATGTTGTTGTTCAATTTTTCAAGACTAGACTATTCTTGTATTGTCCACAAATGCCACCTAAATGCAAGTACGGTGATTTTTACCTGGTCAATGCTACAAGCAGACTTTAATGGAGAAATGCAGGTAATGCAAAGAAACGTGATGTACATAAGAATTTTTAACAATACCTTTGTATACGTTGTGGCTGCTTCCACCTGATACCCAAGGGCAGGGCAGTTGTGAAATCTGGCATGGGAGGTAAATATGTGATTACCACACGGCCTTCTATGGACAGCATCCACCTGTTCGCTGATATATATACATACAATAAACATATGCTGTATATGATTTTAAAAGTCCAATCGTGGCAAGTGAGCATATTTGTTTAATCACTCTTATTATAAACTGCAAAACTTACAATCCGTGCCTCTCCACCAAGTCAGAGACGCAAACTTTGACGAGTTTCAGCCTGTTTTTTCTGTAAAAATGCCTTGAGTTTGGAGTTCAGGAACTTTCAGGAACTTTCTTTTCGAGGAGAGGCCTCAATCCATCCTGTACATCCGGCTCCTTTATAGGCTTAAAAGAGAACTAAGAGCAAAGCCGCAGAAAGCAGAAATTTAGACTAATTTCCATGAGATTCTTTGGAGCAAAATTTGACAATATGTACACATAACCCCAAAAAATATAAATGAAAATGTACCTGAGTTAGACAGACTTCTCTTGCAACAGGTTGAAAATGGGAACTTGGAATCTGTCAAGGTTCCTTATCTGTACACTACTATCAACATCAGTAAACTCTTGGAAATCTGTGTTTTTTAAAATCCTTTCAAGGACAAATCCCAATTTGCTCGTCTTTTCCAGAAGTTGGTTTGTGCTTTGGACACTGTACATTTTTCTTGTCAATTCTTTACCATCCATCATCCTTAAATGTGGTTGCGAGGACTTTCACAGCCCTGAAGCTCTCCACATTGATTTTATATTCATGTGCAGAAAGGTCCTTCGCCCTATATAACGGGAGGGAAAGCCCTGCTACAAAGTCAACTGTGATTAAAAAACCTGTTCTAGTCCCTGTTCAAGACAATTATAAACAGCTAGCTAATATTAGTTCCATGTAGGTTAATGGCACACTTAGTTTCTTTAACAAATCAAACACAGTTAACCCAAACTTTACATTTAATAACGTTACCGCTTAACCACTTAACGATACTTACTTTTCCTCTGCCCCATCGCTAACTCCTGTCTGCTCTAAGCGCATCTAACTCTCTCTATCGTACACCTCAACACGTAACGTAAAGATGACCTATCTCGGACGGCGCTAGCCGCTATTGGCCCATCTCAAACGATTCCGTCGTGGCGCACTTTCCGGTCATTTCGCTGTCATTTTCTTTGTCGATCGCCCAGTAATATTAATTCATACATATCAAAGAATCTACGTGTCAAATATCATGAATATATATGGACGTTTACATGTCTAAATACTGTAGGAAAGTGACTGATGAGAGAAAGCAGAAAGGACACTCGGGCGACGGTCTTTACTCTGAAAAGTGTCTCTGTATTTTCACCGTATTGCTAATATGAGTTAGCATATGAGTGTAGTTTGTAGCTAGCTTTACACTACTTTGTCTAGCCAATGAAAATATAGCATTGATGTGTGACATAATCTGTAGTCGAGGAGAGGGAGGCAGAAATGTTGTGTCTGAAAAAATAGTTGTGGCCCCGGGAAAAACGAACAAAGAATCGTAGCGCGAGTTAAAGGTAGGCTGCTGTTTGTTTGGTCTTAGCTCTGAAACATAGCAGCAGACATATGTCAAATTAAATGTTTTTCTTGTTTATCATAAGCCAGGCTACATTAAGTATATTAATGCACAATTATCTGATAAATGATGCAAATAATGTTGGTGTGTGTGTGTGTGTGTGTGTGTGTGTGAGAGAGAGTGAGAGAGACTGTCTGTACATTTCTTGAAAGCCAGCAGTGACTCTTATGATTAGAACTATTGGTTATGTAGATAAACCTCCAATATAATACAGTGCTATGTTATACAGTATATAAGGTTAACCAAAATGTATGTTTTTGACTCAAGTTTGGGACAGACGGATCGGTGCGGCTGCAGCAGTAAAGCAGGCGCTGCACCGGACCGTCTTGGTGAAGAGGGAGCTGAGCCGGAAGGCAAAGCTCTCAATTTACCACTCGGTCTACGTTCCTACCCTCACCTATGGTCACAAACTCTGGGTCGTGACCGAAAGGACAAGCGGCCGAAATGAGCTTCCTCCGTAGGGTGGCCAGGCTCAGCCTTAGAGATAGGGTAAGGAGCTCGGTCATCAGGAGGGAACTTGGAGTCGAGCCGCTACTCCTTCGCGTCGAAAGGAGTCAGCTGAGGTGGTTCGGGCATCTAATTAGGATGCCTCCTGGACGCCTCCCACTGGAGGTTTTCCAGGCACGTCCAACTGGGAAGAGACCCCGGGGAAGACCCAGAACACGCTGGAGGGATCTCCCAGCTGGCCTGGGAACACCTCGGGATCCCCCAGAATGAGCTGGAACATGTTGCCGGTGAGAGGGAAGTCTGGGTCAGCCTGCTTGGCCTGTTGCCACCGCGACCCGACCCCGGATAAGCGGAGGAAAATGGATGGATGGATGACTCAAGTTTCTCTCTTGTGGTTTATGTTCCTGCCTGAAAAGATAGAGAACAGAGACAGAGAGAAGGAAGAGAAGAGAGGCAAAGGGAGACATCAAGAAGCAGAAAAAGAGTAGAAAGCAGACTTAAAGAAGCAGAAAAGAACAGAACGAAGACATCAGGAAACAGAAAAAGAGTAGAAAAGACAGGAAGAACCTTTAAAGTAAGAAAGGTAGGTAACAAGTGTCTGTGTGAGAGTTTTTTCCTTTACAGGAGGATCAAGAAAAAAAAAAGATGGATATAGAAATTGTAAATCTGCAATGGTTTAAGGTAAATATATTTATGTCTATGCATGTGTTAAATATGCATGCGTCTATACATGGTAATCTGGCAATTCATAGAATTATTCAACTTATTGAGACATGTATTGTGGCTTTAAAACAAATTTTGAATTTAGTTTCTCACTGTGTCAAAATGAATGTGTATTTGCAGATGCCAAACATCCGGCAAGTTCGGAAGAGGGAGATGAAGACGGCAGGCAGCCCAGCAGTTTGGGGTTCCGAAATCCAGCCTGAGTGACCGAGTCAGTGGAAGGGTGTCCTCTGACTGTCTCTATGGTCAGAGGACTCTCCTCACCCCTGAAGATGAAGATTCCCTGGTGGAGTACTGTTTGTATTCTGCCAGTCACGGATTTCCACTGACGAAGCGTCAGGTCCTGGCCCACGCTCTGGCCATTTACAACCTCCGCCACCAGGAAGCACCTAGAACCGTGCTTGGCCAGACATGGTGGATAAACTTTAGAGAGCGGCAACACCATCGCCTTACTGCCCGGACCTCAGACATCATTGACCGTGGGAGGGCATCCTGCGCCAAGAGGGGGCCAATTGAGGAGTATTTCGGGCTCCTCAATTGGTTGAGGGAGAAACCCCGTCAGAGAAACCCCGTCAGATATATAACTGTGACGAGACGGGGTTTCAGCTGGACTCTACAAGAAACAAGGTCATCGTGCCCCGGGGGACTAAACATGCTTA
>NW_022281596.1:1615-10366 GCF_004355925.1 Anarrhichthys ocellatus | reverse complement strand
TTAACAAATGTTAACAATGTGTTAAAGTGTTAACAATGTGTTATCAAATGTTATCAAAGGGGCGACTGTGGCTAAGTGGATAGCAGGGCCGTCCTTCAATCAGAGGGTCAGTGGTTCGATCCCCGTCTCCGGCTCTGCTAGTCGCATGTCGATGTGTCCTTGAGCAAGACACTTGACCCCAAAACTGCTCCCGTAGCTGTGCCTACGGTGTAGTGAATTGTAAGTCGCTTTGGATAAAAGTGTCTGCTATATGACTGTAATGAAATGTTAACAATGTGTTGTCAATGTGTTATTATTGTGTGGGTGTTCTTGGTGTTTATACGTCGGTGCTGCGGATCGGTTTACATTTAAAGAACAACGTGACAGAGAATAAGAACATGTCATGTGATTATAGAAACATCTGTCTCTCTACATTCATACACTGATCACTACTGTGTGATGAGAAAGGATTTAGCTGAAATCATACTGTTATAAATAAATAGAAGTTTTTATAGTTTATTAAACATCCTATCCCCTGATCATCGTACCTGTCCTTGTGATGGTGTCGAGGGCGGTTCCTCTATGTGGAGCAACACGTCAAACATCAGCTTCAGGTGAAGATCTCGTTGCTTTGCTCTGTTCTCACCAGTCACACATTCACTCAACTGACCAAACTACCAAAGTACTGCACATCAGATGTCTTTGAACGTTTTTACCATTTGAAACAGAAGAAACAGAGAAATCATCTTAAAACCAAAATCCACCAGTTAGGAGCTCTGGAGTCAGATCACAAGCCGAACGTGTGAAGATCACAAACACGTTCAAACACAATATTACGTTCATGGACAGAAAGTAAAGCAACGAGCTCCACGCTGCTCAGGGATCACTAGAGAAACACTCAGATCCTGACTGACTGAACATAAGCTTCATATTCATGCACACGATACAGACATGCAGCATGAAGCATCCAGGAGAAGAGGAGACACACAGACATACTCTGTGCTGAGAGTTACAGGAGACTAATAATAATAATAATAATAATAATAAGAGATAATTCTATTATTGTGTGTGTGGACAGAAAGCCCGGAGAATCTGCCGAGAACATTTCTGTTTCTATCGGTGCTGATTTTGTTTACGTGACTCCTACTAATGAGAGAGAGACCTATATGTATATATATATATATATACACATATATACATATATATGTGTATATATATGTATATATATATATATACACATATATACATATATATGGTATGTAGAACAATATGGAATACTGTCATAGAAAACATATACATAATGTATGTATTATATTGTAATAAATAGTTGAAATGAGCTCTTCATCATTAAAATGCTGTTTATATAAATGCATAAATATATATATATATATATATATATATAAATATATTAGTGCTGGGTAAGTTAACGCGTTATTATCGCATTAACGCAGTTTTTTATTTATTATTAAACGACTTTTTTAACACAAGAACCGGCAGCGAGCGGTGAACTGCTGTTTGTGTGGCGTCTCTTCCTGTTTCCTTCACCTACACTCCCCTGGGTCCTAAGTCCCTCCATGTACAGCTTCTTATCACCCTCTATGTACCAACGTACATTTATAACAAATACCACACATATTACGGTAATCAGCGTTGCATATGTGTCTGACCACAATACCACAAAAAAGCAAAAAAGAAATGATTCATTTAAATTATTGTTTTAGAGTTTTTAAAGTGTTTTGTGTGTAATATGTATAATAAGCATCATTTAGTATCACTACTGAGAATTTAACAAACATAAAAACATGACGTAGATAGTTTTTCAGTTTTCAAGAAGTATATTTAAATATCATCTCTTACACGCATGAAGATAAAGTTATGAACACCGGCTGAATATCTATGATCAGAATCATTATAACTGTGTTATAACTACTGCTGTGTAAAGGGAATACTGCTGCTAACAACAACCTGATGTGTTTAAAGTGTTTAAACCAAATGTTATTGACCTTTAGTTCATAGAGCAGCACTTTAAAATAAAAGTGCACAATACACTACTTTGGAATTCATTATTGGACTTTGCGCATAACAATGAGATTAATCACGATTAAACATTGTAATCGTTGCCCAGCACTAATATATATATATTATATACATATACGAGTACATTTACTTTTAGTACTTTCAGAACATTTTGATGCTGATACTTTTACTTGTAACGTAGTATTTAATTGTGTGGTATTACTACTTTTACTTTCTTCCACTGATCAAGATTCCCGACGTCTCATCAGGAAATAAAAAGTCCAACGTTGACATAAAGAGTTATTGAGCTGAATTAGCATATTTAGCAGAATGTCGAACTCTTCCTTTAACTTGAGGACACAAAGCTAATTTTACAAAACTTTTGTAAAAAGAAATAAGTGAGTCTGCCTGTCTCAGCTTACATGTATCAAACACAGGCATAACACATAAACACAGGCTTAATATTATAAAACACGACTACAGTAACAGCTCAGTATCATCGTGCAGTATTTATTCTCTTAAAGTCGAGTTATTTAAAGCCTGAGCTGTGGCTGCAAACACACAAACATGAAGCCGAAGCATCAGAAGACATCTCAGTAAACAGCTGGCAGCAGTGAACATGTGGACGCAGCGCGGCGGAGCAGCGTAGACCTTTGTGTCGCTGTGGCACAATCACCTGATTCAAGAGAAAAACAGTCTCCTTAAAAAGCGGCTCAAAAGCTCTTAGAACTATACACAGTTTGTACAATATACACAGTGTGAAGCAGGGACGTCTGCATCTCTTATAGAAATATAAAGCCTTCATACATCCTCCACATGATGCTCAATGGACCTTCAGCTCGACCCTCTCTGATTGTTCCCAACGTATAACGGACTTCTATTCTGCCAACAAGTGCTTTGCTTCTGTGTGTCTAGTGCAGGAGAACTCCGTCAACGACGTCCATCAGTGAACAAAGAGGACCTCAGCGTCCAGCTGAACGTGGACTCTTGAGACAGCGAGTCTCTGGACTAAGACATTCACACTGAGGAGTAGTTTGTAGTTGTTTTACGTCTCCGTCGTCATTGTTCTGCTCATTTTCTCTCTATTTGTCGACACTTTGTAGCTCTTTTGTGTCTCTTCAGTCATTTTGTATCTCTGGTTATTTTGTGGTTGTTCTTCATGTCTTTGTGGTCGCTTTACGTTTCTCTAGTCCGTTGTGTCTCTTTATTGCCGTTTTGCATCTCTATGATCGATGTTGTCTCTTTTCTGTGTCTCTTCAGTCATTGAAGCCGCTTTGTTTCTCATCTTATCTCTGTGCTTGTTTTGCATTTCTGATCTTCATTTGCGTCTCTTTGTGGTCGTCTCACATTATGTTGTTTTGCATCTTTTAGTCATTTTATGTCATTTTTTGTTGTGGTTTTGTGTATATGAAGTTGTTATGCATCTTATTCTAGTCGCTTTGTGTCTTTTGGTAGCTGTTTTGCATCTCGATGGTCATTTTGCATCTCATTGTAATCATTTACTGTGTTTTTGAGTCTCTTTGGGGCCATTTTGAATCTTTGTGGTTGTTTTGCATTTCTTATCTTTCTTGCGTCTTTGTGGTTGTTTTGTGTCTCTTTTAGTGTCGTTCTGCAGCAGAGCCCTTGGTAGGCCTGTTTTATACTTCAGCCATCCAGCTGAAGGGAACATTGTCACAGACAGAGGTCTGCCCAGTGATGAAGTGGTTCCCAAACCGATACAATAATTGTTTATGTTTAGGCCAAGTTTTCATTTTTACTACTGCAAGAAACTGGATGTTTCAAACGTCTTTATGTTTAGCTTGTCGTTGTCCTTCTTACTAAACTAGTCTTTCCTCAGTCTTGATCAACTTATAATCAACTGAATCGAAAGCAGAGAGTTCTTTCAGTCTTTGCAGGAAGAATATCAGAGTTGGCAAGTTTGTGACAATAACTATACCGAAGATCAGCAGAAGAACTGCAAAAGTACAAGTAGCCTGGTTGGGAATCAGTGGTTGAGGAGCGATGCTGCCTCACTTCCTCAGTATTAGTGTGTCAGTATCTTGCTGCAGCACTACACCACTGTGTTTGTCTGTTAGATGACGGGGTAGAACTCTGTGTTGACGTCAACGCTGTGCAGGACAGACTTTTGGTCACCGGCTGACATCCTGTTTAACACCTCAGCTGACAGAGAGTAACTGCTGCCAGACTTCTCCTCAAACCAGCTGTCCAACGCTCGCTTCCCATCAAAGTTGGCCATGGGCGGTCCGTTAACTGCCACAGTCAGCAGGTCGTTCATCTGCTCCAGTGTTAGCCGGGAGCGATTGTTCCTGCACATCTTCTGCAGAGACCCTCTGCCTTTATCGCAGCAGGCCGTGGAACTGGGCAGGACCCTGACAACCTGCACAATCCGATTCAGCAAAGGAAAGCGCTGCTTGTACCTGCAGATGTGACCGATGACCTCTTTAAAACCGTTCATACTGAAGTAGTCTGCTTTCAGATCCTTCCATTCACCCACCAGGTTACCCCTGGCCTCCGTCCTGGCCTGGGAGCCCTCCTGACCCCCACACGGAATGGAGTCCAGATGGTTGAATAGCACCTGGATTTCTTCCTCCCCGTAAGCTTGTAAATCCTCCCGATTATGGGGCCAGGTGGACAGGTCCAGGACCTTGCAGGCTTTGGCAAATGTGCGGCTCTGCAGGTCCAGCCTCTGAGATAGGATGCCCTGGCTCCTGTTGCAGATCTTTTCCCTGATGGACTGAAACTTAGACTCTGCAACTCGCAGGTTCTTCAGAGCAACGCCGTTAAAACTTTCACGGAAATTTTCTTCAAATTCCTGCAGATACTCTCCGGGGCAGTCCACCAACTGACCGATCTCCAGAATGGCCTCCTCTATCTTGGCTTCCACCTGTGACACCAGCAGGTACTCTCCCTGGAAGGTGAAGGCTAATCGTGAGAGAACAGCTATGATGTCCAGAAGGAAGTAGATGAGCTTCACTGACTGATAGTCCATGAGGAACTGGAGGAGGGTGAGGGCGATGGCCGCGGCGTCAGCCCTCTGCGTCTGGCTGCTGATCTCCTTCAGATGGGCGACTACCTCCAGGTAATCTTTGATGAGAGCGTTGAGGACATTTGGTTCTCCAATGATCCATCGAATGGCTCTAATGTCTCCAAGGAACTCTGTCTCCTCCGACAGTGTTGGAGCTGTGGATCGCAACTCGGCCATCATGCGAGGGGAGTAGCGGTAGAAACTGAGGAGCTGCTTGAGGTTGTTTTCCAGATCCTCCAGGCAGGAGAGCTCCTTCCCACTGATGGCATCCAACACCTCTAGATGGGGCCGATGGATCATGATAGGGAGGCAGAGGATCCAAGGGAAAGTCTTTTGTACAGCTATGTACAGGTTGGCTCTCATTCCTGAGGAGATGTTGGTGCCATCTACCCCCAGACCCACCACCAACAAGTCCTGAAACCTGAGGCCGAGGACACCAAAGGCTCGATCCATAGCCTGGAGATATCCGTCCACACTGGCCATGCTCAGTCTCTGCAAGGACAGGAACTCTGTGTTCGGGGAGCCCTCATTGGTAATGAACTGGACGTAGACCGCTACCATGTCTGAGAAAAGGTCGTCATTTTGGGCGTCCATTATGACACTTAGGAAGGGAGACAGGCGCATCTTCTCAGCCAGGTCTTCCTTTAAAGCCCGGGCGATGTGGTGCAGGAGGATCTGACAGTCTCCGTCATTCATGTATTGGTCCACCACTTTGAGCTCACACCTCTTCAGCAGCTCCGCCAGTGAACGGAGGTCGGAGAAGGGCCGTCCCTCCAGGGCCAAGTGGTATGCCGCGTTGAACAGCAGCGTCATGTTCTTGCACATCTCCTCTGTCTTTTCCGGATGCATGCGCAGCTTGTACAGCTGCAGACACTTCTTGTGGAGGTTGCTCTGGCTGTGGAGCTTGATGGTGTGGATCTTGAACTGCTTGGAGCCGATGATGAAGGCAGAGGTTCGGGATGACTGGACGGTGTACTGGCGGCAGACGTGGCACCACATCTCGTTGAGAGTTGGCGAGTAGCGGAGGAACCAGAACTTTTTCAGCCACTCCTGCTTGAAGCGACGAATCCGTCGGCCTCCTCCCGAGGAAAGCTTCAACGAGTCTTCTGGAGAAATCACAAGATCTGCAGCAATCGAGTCATCAGCCGAGTCCACGTCTGGGTCGTCTTCATCTAAAACCACCTGAGTGGGCATCAAGGGCTCCATCACTGCAAAGAAAAACAGATTCAACTTCTGATACGAGGTTTACGTTCACACCACGCAATGTAAAGGACCATGTAAGATATTATTTTAGCCATGCTAGTAGGACGACTCTGTGGATGTTCATGTAGTGCTGGGTGGTATGACCAAAAATGCATATCACGGTATTTTGTAAGATTCTGGCGGTTTCACGGTACATCACGGTATTTTTTTTTTCCGCGTTAACGCATTAATTAATTAATGCTGAAAACTAACACAAGAACCGCCAACCGGCCAACGAGCGGTGAACAGCTGTTTGTGTGGCGTGTCTTCTGTCACTTCCTGTTTCCTTCACCTACATTCCCCTGGGTCCTAAATCCCTCCTTGTACAGCTTCTTATCACCCTCTATGAAATACGACGTTTGCAAACAGTGGTTGCACAACTCCCAGTCATCCCTGATGAAGTAAGACATACCTTGGATCCAGTGTTTTAATCATTGCTCTGTACCCGTCTGTAGCGGGACCATGTCCTTGCAGAGCTGGATCGTTATTGTGTCCATAATGTCACGCCACCGCTTGCTTTTTTTGCCATAAGCATTGCCTCGAGCAAGTGCCTCTTGAACCGATGTCTGACCCTTTGGCTTCACTGTTTCACTCGCACTGACATTACTGGTTGACGGCCTCGAATCTGAGGACCGTAATCGCATACACTCTTCGTGTTCCAACACATGTTTTCGGCTGAGGTGATGGATTGCTAGTGTTGCCACCAGAGGCAATAACAGCGGCTCAACAAACTTTACAATATATCGTCTTTTGATCTACGTCGGATTTTTTTAAACCACAAAACCTCCAAAAAGCAGACGCAGCTTCTCTCTTGGGCACACATTGTATCGGTGCATCTCCGGTCTCTCACTGGTCCTCCTGCATCGCTCTGTTCTGTTCTTTAATGTAGTGACGGAGCTTCTTCTAGCTGTTCTAGCTGTACCCAGCATGCAGTCCGGCGGGGTAATTTTATAAATGTACAATTATTATTAGTGTTACTAATTGTTTATGTATCACAAACTGTTGTGCTGTGGTGTTTTATTGTTAAAGAGCATTAGTTGTGGGTTGTTAATTGTTGTTATAAAGTTATAACCATGACTAGGGGTCCCTCTCAATACACATAAGACAACTAGCTCCGACTGTAGCGCTCTCAGTGGCGAACAATATATTTTGCTGCCTGTTGAGGAGCGACAGCAGTTGTTTCGGCTGTGCACCGGTATGACGGTATATGAAATATTCATATCATACGGGAAATTAAAACCGGTATACCGGTTGAACCGCCCAGCACTATGGTCATGATGCTCCTAAACGCAACTATGAAGCCATGATTGACTCGATTGAGACCAACAGCCATGTGGTAACTCTTGAGGACACTTGGATAATGTTGCAGATATAGATTCCATTGTTTGCTAATTTTTGTAAAAGAAATGATCAAAGAAATTTTTCTTTTTCATTTTTTTATGATTTCTGTTACTATAACTGTGTTATTCTCAGAATCAGAATCAGAAGCGTTTTTAACTCGAGTATGTTGCACATACAAGGAATTTGACCTGGTGGATGGTTCATAACATTAAACAATCAACACAGTGCAAAGAATAGAAAATATTCAAATCTACAGTAAAATATAAAATAAAGTGCACAGAGAAACAGATAACAGTACTCTGCACTAAAGACATGTTCTAGTTCTCTCTACTTCTAGTCATGATGGTTCTGTTTCCAGAGAGGAGCAGGACTTTTATTTTGAAAATCAAGACCACAGAGAGAAAACACCTTGAAACTGCTTTGGGGTTCAGAAGGTTAGGAATTCAAGCAATCATTTTTCAGAACGTACCTTGAAAATCCTCGACGGGGCCTTGCTCGGGATGGGGCGGGGCCTGATGCTCGGGATGGGGCGGGGCCTGATCTCGTTGGGTCAGGGTCTGTCCAGACATTGGTGGACCCCGTTCTCCTCTGACACGGGACAGCTCCTCCTCCAGCTCCTGGATCCTCCTCTTCAGTTTGACACAGTTGGGGCAGAAGGAGGTAGACGGCTCCTCGCCGCTCTGGTTCTCCTCCTCTTTCTCCTCCACCTTCAGTTTCGGTATGTTAAAGCCACCGTCAGACGAGTTTAACCCGAGCGCTGTTGCTTTACACTCACTGTGGAGGGAAGACCGGGACCTGGACTTGCAGGAGTCCTCCAGAGAAGCCTCCAGGACGTCTTTGAAGATGAAGTCGATCTTCTTCCTCTTGGCAGGAGGCTGGCCGTCCGACTCCTCGCTGGATTGTTTACTGGGGCTAGGTTTGCCCTGCAGAACAGACTGCAGGCAGGGAGATTTAAAGTCCTCCTGAACGTTGAAGACTTTCAGCGTCCTGGTATCTGGAACAAAACCGGTTTCTTAGCAGCAACTCAAGACAAGTGGCAACCAGTCTGAAGAATGAAAGCAACAAAACAGCCAACGTCTCTAGCTCACATGTGTCTGGCTCACATGTGTCTGGCTCACATGTGTCTGGCTCACCTGTGTCTGGCTCAC
>NW_022281596.1:0-1605 GCF_004355925.1 Anarrhichthys ocellatus | reverse complement strand
TGTGTCTGGCTCACATGTGTCTGGCTCACCTGTGTCTGGCTCACCTGCATCCAGGTTTTGGTCGATGCTCTCCTGAGAGACACAGTGAAGTCGTTGGATGTAGTCGTCGCTGTACCAAACTCTCAGCTTCTCTCCGGCGGCCAGCGTCCGACTCACTCTGAAGAAAATGTTTTTACCGCGTTGAAACGCAGTCAAGTTCCTGTCGCTCTCCTCTGACGAGGTTCGGACGAACCTGCAGGTCACAAACGTCAACGGAGATACTTTAAAAAAGAACCCTCGTTGTGGCATTCGTCTTCTTAAATAGTCAAAGTCAACAACACAACAATTAAAAGACTCTCATAGACTGCTTACTGTGTTTGATGGAGAATAAACAACTTGTTCGCTGTATGTAAATTAAATAAAAAACGTTACCTCATCCAGTTGGCTTTGGTCTCATCGCTGCCATCGATGGACTGATAAGTGTTGTTAAAATCAACGATCTGGAACATCAGAAAAAAACAGAAAACTAGTTCAGAGCTGGACTTGTTTAAATCTGGTTCTCAACTGTGACTGGAACTGGACTAGTCTGGTTCTAAACTGGTCAAGACTGGTTATGAAAAGGTCTAGACTGGTTATAAACTGGACTAGTCTGGTTCTGGACTAGTCTGGTTCTAAACTGGTCAAGACCGGTTCTAAACTGGTCTAAACTGGTCAAGACTGGTTATAAAAAGGTCTAGACTGGTTATAAACTTTTGTAGACTTTTTGTTTAGACTTGCACTAGACAGGTTTAGACTGGTTCTAAACTGGTTGTAAACTGGACTAGACTGATTCCAAACATGTCTAGACTGGCTCTAAAGTGGTCTAGTCTGCTTCTAAACTGTTTGAGACTGGAACAGGTCTAGATTAGTTCATAACTGGTGTCAGACTGTTGAACTTACTATCCAGGAGAAGAAGCCGGAGGATTTGTCCTTGGACACCAGCTGTCCCTCGTAGGGACCAAAGACCGCCCCCCTGGGGATGTTTGAATCCAGACAGCGGACGTCCACGTCGTCCCCCTCAGTGAAGACCTCCAGGCCTGATGGGACCGTGAGCGCCGCCCTGTTGGCCGACCCCGGGGCCGCAGGTGTATCGGGGACGAACAGCGGGGGCCCGTGGGACGGACACTCCTTCTGGAAATAGTCCTGACACTCCTCACAGACTGGAGGACAAAGACCTCATCTTTACAAAGTGGTCATCACGTCAGGAGTTAGTCTTCACACTAACAGCGTTATTAATACACTATTCATTAAAGATACACATATCAAACACTGTTAGGATGAATCATGAAGGAATAAAACTGTAAATCACATTTCCGTCTATAATGACAGTTTGGGATCATTCAGGTAGTAAAGTTTACTAACGACCGTCGATGGTCCAATCACAGCTGAACAACGAGACCGTTTATGGATTATTGATCGTTCTTTGAGGAGAAACTCACACCAGAGGTCCAACGACATCTCGCTCATAGTGGAACCATGACGGGAAACGTGTCAACTCTGCAGAACAAAAGAAGAATTCAGGAGGCAAGCAGCTCTATACACACATATACACACATATACACACATATACACACATATACACACATA
>NW_022281595.1:0-10315 GCF_004355925.1 Anarrhichthys ocellatus | reverse complement strand
CAATGTCAATAGTCTGAGTACTATTACACATTCAGAGTGAAAGTGAAGGTTTAAGTTTGAGCACAGACCACATATACAGCTATTATCACAATACACATGCACAAAGTAATCACAGACAGCTGCTCTTTAAAATATAACAGAGTTTATTACGTTCTAATACTAATGATCTAGTCAACTAATATCTAAACTAACAACAACTATACATTCATGTGCACGCTATCTAAAATCAACAGACGATTGAAAAGAGGGGGGGGGAAGTGTGTGTGCTTGTGTGTATGTGTGCGTAAGGGGGAGGAGCGAGGGAACAGCTCAGCGACGTATGAAGTAGTTGGGACGTGGTGACGTCTCTCATGCGTGAGACTCAAAAATGGCGGATAGCCAACAGGAGACCTGGCGTCTATACGTGCCGGTAGCCGTTTAGCATGTAGCTAGATTAGCGCAAAGCTATATGTGTGTGTGTGTGTGTGTATGTGTGTGTTAGTAAAAGAGAAGGGAAAGGAACAAAACGAAATGAAATAAAACAAAAGATTAAGATCCCTCGTGCCGCGCTGGAGTACGGAAGATTGCTCTCTCAGCCAGGGGAGCAAGAACCGCGAATCTTTGTCTCAGCCGGCGGTTTTGACCTCCTGAACTGATGAGAAGCAACTTCGACCTCACTGCGGCTGTCTCTACACGAATCACGGTAGCATAGAATACACGGTAACTTCTACACAACACTAGCAATTTCAGGGATCGCCAGTGTCGGTGATCATAAAGCATATACCACGTTATAAAAATGAACAGTACTTTAAGCACACAAACAAGATAAAATAAACACAAATGAACTCTCTCTAACTCTGCCCAGACTCTATTTCGCCTTACGGTACGATGCAATCGTGGTGATTGAGGGGGGATTCTTCGAAGGGCACAGGCAGCGTGGCTGCGGGCCGCGGGAGGTGTTCTCTCGGTAGGAGAGAATCGCTGTCGTCTGGATAAGGGAGTTTCGCGTCCTTATGGCCAGAGCAAACGAGGCGCTTGGTGGAGAGTGGAAGTTCTCTCTCTCTCTCTCTGAAGAAGTCTTGCTTCTTCACTTCTGCAGGAATAAAAGGGTTCGCTTCGTGGATACGAACAAAGATAAAATAGACAGTTTGGTGAATTCGGCCAGCGAATATATACTGTTAGACCTAGGATTTGGTTGAAAAGGGAAACAACGTTGGTGTGCTCCCTAGCTCGACGGAGGTCGAAGGGAAAAAGCGTTGAGGTGGGGGTTGCTGGTTGTTTTGTAGAACGGTGGCTGAACCACAGGGGTCCTGGGGTGTCTTGGCTCTCTGCGAATTAGATTGCAGCGCTGCTTTCAGGTAACTTCAGGAACACATAGTTTTTGGGGGAGGAAACTCACACCCTAATGTGAATTTCTTCAGAGCTGGGGGTTTGGTGCTCAAACTACAATCAGGATGAAACCTTTGCTTGCAAAAGGGAAGGCCTGACTCTCTTTGTTCCACAGCACATGTCGAAGCCATATAGTCAGATCCCAACAATACACACCAGTGTACACCAGTGGGCTTCATAGCTAATCTGGAACACACAACCTCAAATTGAAAACAAACACACCAAGTCAAACTTTTTAACGTCAAAAAGAAAAACACACGTCCGACAGTGATGACACTGACGACAGAATGAGACAATGACACAGACATAATGTTAGAATATAATATTAATATTACTACTTTGTTCATCAGTGGTGAAGTAAAAATCCAGGCCCTGAAAGTAGCAACCAAGAGGCAACCAACCTCCAGGTCTGAAAATTAAAGCCAATGCAGAAGTGCCTTGAACCTGCATTCTCTCTAATGTCCATCAGGGGGCGACTCCTCTGATTGTATAGAAGTCTATGAGAAAATGACTATTTCTCTCTTGATATATTACCTCAGTAAACATTGTAAACATGACTTTATGGTCTCAATCTCTAGTTTCAAGTCTTCTTCAATACAGCATGATGTTCATTTAGTAAATTATGATCCATTTAGAGTTAAATAGTCCATAAAGCAGGGTATGCTTTACCATGTACTTGACAGGTTGCTACCATGGAAATGCTAACACGGCATTGTTCAGCATTCGGTTTTACTCGTAGGAGTAAGGAGCATCTAAAAAACTATTGCAGTTAATCCTAATTATGGATGCATTAGCTAGCTAGCTAGCGCTAGTATTAGTGTATGGGGTACCTGGTCACGCCAGGCCTCGCTCATTCCCAGATCCACCCTCACCTCCAATTATGGTTCCAAAAATCCAAGATAATGAGGGCCAAAATGCCAATCTCTAGAGGGCACTACATAGAAAATGCACTTGATTTGTACAGCACCTTTCTAGATTGCTGACCACTCAAAGCTCTTTAACACTGCATGTCATCAGTCATCCATTCATACACTGATGGCACAGCCTTCCGGAGCAATTTGGGGTGAAGTGTCTTGCCCAAGGACACATTGACATGGATGTGTGCAGACACATCGAACAGCCGATCTTCTGATTGAAGGACGACCCTGCTCTACCACTGAGCCACAGTATGTGCTTCAGTGCCAAAGGTAGTGTTGTGATCCATATCTCTGCAAAGTAAAATATTATTCGTATTTTACATTTAGTTCTTGTTATAGTTACAAACTTCTGTCATTTTTCAAATACAACATGTTTGAGTAACCTAAAGGTATCCTGTGGAGGTTGAAATAATCGGCTTGTATTTCCGTAAGCACTTTCACAACACACATGTACACGCAATAGGGAGTATGTGATGCCATTCCTGCTTTAGGTTTAATGCTAAACTACTGATGAGCAGTTGGTGACAGTAACATGCAGAGAATCCATTCCAAGAATTATACTTTGCAAATGGAGAATGATATGTATTCAACATGTTTGCTAGGACTCAAGGATAGACACAGTGAACTGTTAGTTTAGACAAAACCAATTTTTTTTAAATATAAGAACAAAAATTGTTCCACGTAAAGTTTTCTTCCTGTCCACAAACAATCAGCTTAAAATTGTCCTCATTCCGACTGGTCTGTTTGCAAGCAAATGTTAAAGCAAAAGTCGAAAACAGACTCGATCATCAGTTTAAGGTCTTATAAACTTTTGCTTGAGGTTAAAATCGGCCAAACATTGACAAAATGACCTGTCACCATGTTAGATCACCAAGGATTTTAAATGTTTAAATGATACTTCCAAGAGATTCTAGTCTCAACTCAGCAATGAAATCCTGGAGAAAATACTCAAACCTAAGTAAGCAAAGCGGGATTAACAGTCAGGCTTCTAGAAGCATGCAAGTGTGAATAGTGATGGTTAGATAGCCTAGTCATTTCTAAGTCCCAGAGTCTCTACCTCCCCAGTGATGTGTGTCCACAGTCTTTAGGTGTAGCTTGATTTCTTAGGTCATTCATAAGGTTTGAGTCTCTGTCTAATTGCTGCACACTCAAAGCTACAAACCTTCAATCTGAAAACTCCATCTCTCCTGGTCCAGCGGGTTCATGAGGGAGAGAGCTACTCATTAGACTGACTCTGGCAGTAGTTGACCCCATGGGGTCATGTGTTGCAATGGGGGCGACAGCTGAAACCTGTATCTTCTAATCTCCAGCCCAAAATCTGAATTAGCGAGGCAGGAGTTTCGTGTGATAGCACACGGAACCTCTGTGGGTTATTCCCCCTTGTTCTCTTGTCTCTTTTCTTGCTTTTAAATAATATCTTTTTTTCATTAATAAAGGCATGTCATTCAAGCACTGAAGTAGATCTGGACTTTCTTTCCTGATGTGTTTTTTACAAACTTGTTGGCCTTTTACATCATCAAAACCAATTGGCCGTTGCAGAACTTTTCTCATACATCACATTGTTGTGTTATAGTCCCTCACCATCACCAAGTGGCCACATAAAAACAGCTTGCAGCTGCTGATTTGGCTCATGTCTTTTGTTCCTATTTTACACGGTTTATTATCACTTTTTTAGTGAAGTAAAAGAGAATGTGGGTGCTCAGGTAGCTCACCTGGTAGAGCAGACATCCCATGGCCCTTTACTAATATTATTACTAATCATAATCATCAAAAAGTGCAATTACGTAATTACAGATGTTTAAAACTATTCAAGTTCAAGTACAATACAACATTTCTTAGTAACAGTAATGGGTGTAAAGGTACTTTGTTACTTCCACCACTATGCATATATATTTGCATGTACAAAGATAAAATAACATTTATTTTTACAATTTACACTTGCAAATGACAACGTAGTACAAATATGTGTTTTTTTCTTTTGAAAAAAATTAGGAAGATCTTTGGTGAATAATAATCATATACGTTTGTGTATATATATATATATATATATATATATGTGTGATTATTTACCTAATATATTTATACATACTGCATAACATTTTTCAATCTGAAATATCTCTTTAAGCCAACACGGATGATCTGAAAAAAGAGATGCAGATGGTTTTAGCCAACTCATGTTACACTGCTGATGTTCTTTACTTTTATAACTGGTGACTTTAAAAACGTTTTAAATGCAACTATACTTAGACATGCAACTATACTTAGACAACAAAACGATTAGATAAACCACGTCCAGTTTATCCAAATACACATTCAAAAGAAAGACGTCTTTAGTTTAGTTACTGTACTATCTCAGCTGTTACATGACATATATCAAGTATCAAGCAGCATGGTAGATGTAAAATACATAAAGTATATGCAAAATGCATGGAAGTCAAAGTCTTGCTTTAAACACGTTTCCTCGTGTTTAAAGAAAATTGTCTGAAATTGAAACTTTTTCTGCGTGAGGAAGAAGCTAACAAGTACGTACTTAACAGCCTTAAATGTCAGTCGAAGCTCAAGTCTTCATGTGGCTACTACTGTTAATAAGTTCAGTCGCTCGCGGTTGGATGATCTTTTTACTGCCTTTCTATATTTAGACAATCAGGCTCTGTTGGCCTGGTTCTACTTTTCTTCTTCTGAAAAGTTCAGAGGATCCATATTAAACTGGTGTGTTTGTGACTCAACCTCACCTCTTAACCCAGACCCAGTCGGAATCAGATGAATAATGTATTCCTTTAGTTCAGGTCACATCATATGACAGTGATTGACGGATCTTCCTGCCAAACACACACACACACACACACACACACACACACACACACACACACACACAGACAAGCGAGTCGGACTGGTGGTGGTTTGCACATTGACACACACGCATATATATATAACATTACATTACAGTTATTTAGCAGACGCTTTTATCCAAAGCGACTTACAATAATTGTATTCAACATAGGTATACACTTTTATTCATATATATATATATATATATATATATATAAATTCCCTGATTAAATAAAAGATTCATGACTGATCCCAAAATGTAAAACTGTAGGACTGAAGGCCAGACCTTATGACATCTATGGTGTCAGTGTTGGCTGGGAGCAAGAATATTAAAGAGAAACTTTGATGATTTCCAAGCGAAAAACAAATCTCTAGTTTCAAAATGACATCTAAGCGTCTGGTGGCCGGGCCTTTGCCCATGGGGCCCGGTCGGGCTCAGCCCGAAGAAACAACATGGAGCAGCCACACTGTGGATCCACCACCCGCAGGGACAAGCATCGGGGTCGGGTGCAATGCAGACCGAGCGGCGGGTCAGGCCGGAGGCCTGGGCGAGCCGATCGCCGGCAGCATAGACTAGCTCTAGGGACGTGGAACGTCACCTCGCTAGCGGGGAAAGAGCCGGAGTTGGTGCAGGAGGTGGAGTGATACCAGCTAGATATAGTTGAACTCACCTCCACACACAGCAATGGCTCTGGAACCAAGCTCCTGGAGAGGGGTTGGACTTTGTCCTTTTCTGGAGTTGCCCAAGGTGAGAGGCGCCGGGCGGGAGTGGAGATACTCACGAGCCCCTGGCTGAGCGCCGCTGTGTTGGAGTTCTCCCCAGAGAACGAGAGGGTCACCTCCATGTGCCTACGGGTTGTGGGGAGCAAGGCTCTGACTGTGGTTTGTGCTTATGCACCAAACAGCAGTTTGGAGTATTCGGCCTTCTTGGAGTCGGTGGAAGGGGTCCTGGAAAGGGCGCCGCCTGCCGACTGCATAGCTCTCCTGGGGGACTTCAACGCTCACATGGGTAATGACGGAGAAACCTGGCGGAGGGTGATTGGGAGGAACGGCTTTCCCGATCTGAACCCGAGTGGTGTCTCGTTATTGGACTTCTGTGCTAGCCACGGTTTGGCCATAACCGTGTAATAAGTGTACCTGGTACCAGAACACCTTAGGCCGGAGATCAATGATCGACTTTGTAATCGTATCATCTGAGGCCGTATGTTTTGGACACTCGGGTGAAGAGAGGAGCAGAGCTGTCAACTGATCACCACCTGGTGGTGAGCTGGATCAGATGGCAGGGGAACCGGTTGAAAAGACCCAGCAAGCCCAAACGGATAGTGAGGGTGAACTGGGAACGTCGGGCGGAGGACCCTGTCCAGGAGGTCTTTAACTCCCACCTCCGGAAGAACTTCTCATACATCCTGAGGGAGGTTGGGGACATGGAATCCGAATGGACCATGTTCAAAGCCTCTATTGTGGATGCGGCCGCTAGGAGCTGTGGCCGGAAGGTCATCGGTGCCTGTCGTGGCGGCAACCCGAGAACCCGGTGGTGGACACCGGAGGTGAGGGAAGCCGTCAAGCTGAAGAATGAGACCTTCAGGGCCTGGATGGCCCAGGGGTCTCCTGAAGCAGCTGAGAGGTACCGGCAGGCCAGAAGGGCTGCAGCTGCGGTGGTCGCGGATACTAAAACTCGGACATGGGAGGAGTTCGGGGAGGCCATGGAGAAGGACTTTCGGTTGGCCTCAAGGAGCAAGGAGGTTCTGGCAAACCATCTGACGGCTCAGGAAGGGAACAGCCAGGGCCTACCCCAGGCTGTTCTCAGCGGGGGGGGGGGGCAGGACTGCTGATCCGGACGGGGGACATCGCCGGGCGGTGGAAAGAGCACTTTGAGGAACTCCTAAACCCGACCAACATGTCCTGCAGAGGAGGCAGCGCCTGAAGACCTCGGGGGGGGGGGGGGGGCTCACTCATATCCCTGGCGGAGGCCGCTAAAGTGAAAAAAGCTCCTTGGTGGCAAGGCGCCGGGGGTGGATGGGATCCGCCCTGAGATGCTGAAGGCGCTGGACACTGTTTGGCTGTCTTGGCTGACACGCCTCTTCAATGTCGCATGGGGGTCGGGATCAGTGCCCATGGACTGGCAGACCAGATTAAATACACTGTAAACCCGAATTTATTTCAAATTAAACTTTTGAGTAGTCATTACTTATACTTGTGTGTTTTGTAAAACAACTGTGTCATTACAAAATCTATTTAGTAGTTTGCACTAATCAACTGAAATATTGAGTGCAATGATCATGTTTAGCAGAGATAACTTGGTAGGTTACGTTTCTGTAAGGGGGGGCCCGTTTGAATTTCACTCGATTAAGCATTAGTGCCTTGTGCAGTGCAGTGACGAGCCCAGAGGAGTCTGCTCGTCCTGTGTCCGACCGCGAAACCTATCCTGGCTTTGACGGAGCTGCGGGATTTCTGCAACAACTTTGAACCAAGTGGAAGGGTGAGTGTGTACTCTCACCATATTGACTGTAACGTTAGATATCATTCTGGGAGCATTTATTTCAACAAGTAAGCTTAGCTAAACGCTAACGTTAGCTGAGTGTTAGCATGCTAACGGTTTTCTGTGGGTCCAGTTTATAACTTTAACACGTGTTTGCATGTGCTGTGTTTTAAGCTAGCTGACAATAACGTTACGTTAGCTTTTCAAAATGGTGTTTGGTTAGGTTGCACAGGAGTTATTTATTGCATTTATAGCAGTAACTTAGCTAGCTTCTCAAGGCACGAGGTCATTAGTTGGTTATTAGCAGAGGCTGGGTAACGTTTTGCAGTGGAGTTAATGTTACTGGAACTGGGTTGTTGAACTGAAAGTTGAGCCAATAGTTTTCTTCTTGTTTTCACAGGTTATTGTGAAGATGCAATGGAAGTGTACATATTGTGAGTTCATAAGTCTACTCAGGTCGCCCCCGGATCGCGCACCGTCAAACAGCGGACTCGCTGCGGACACCGGGTATCCGCACATCAAACGCGCCTTTTTCCCCCGTTCAAATACTGCAGGCAGGTAACAGGCAGCCTACCATTAGGACCCAGGCAACAGGGGGCATACCATACAATGGGGTGGGAGGTTCACCTTTCCTCCTGAACTCAGACAAACCTGAGAGAGCAGCTGATCTACCTGGAGGCCAGCCTTTGTTTGGTAAGTTCTCTTTCCTTTTTTAAATATGTTTAAAAGCATGATTTTAAGAGTGAAATTGTAGAAAAAACATTCTGTAAAGTGTTAACAGTACTTTTTTGATCCATTTTAGATTTCCTCCCTGGCAACCATCGGAGGACATGACACAAAACGGGTTACATGGAACATCCTTGCCCGCATGTTCAACGATGATGTTGGGAAGAGAATGAACTGGAAAGGGATAAATGGGAAAAAGTCCTTCAGCCAGATGGAGTCGAAGACTTTGCTCCTGCGTAAGTAACTGTAATATTTAATGAAAACAATTTGAAGTCACCCAGAGGTCTTACGTAGTGTTCAAACTTACAAATTCTCTTTGCAACTTCAACTTCATTCTCTGCTCAGGTAGATATTACTCGACTATATCTTTACATAATAGTTATATGATATATTAGCTCTGAATATAGCATAGCAAACCTTTACATGCCAGACAGCCACTAGCTTTTAGACTGCATGTCTGCTATATGTTGCACTGAGGGTTCATGGGATTTTGTATGATCTGCTTGTGATTACAGATGCCGTCGAAAGAATCATGTCTCACGTGCCACCACAGATGATGAGAGTGTGAAACAGCAATGAGGTGGTTCAACCTGGCAGCAGACGGGGAAGCTCCAGGAGGCGTGCCACAGTCAGCATCCCTACTGAACAAGCCTAAACATGTATGTGTTATACATGTGATACATGCGATGTTTTAAAATCCTGTTTTTGATACTATTTATTGCAGTTTGCTATCTGTTTAGGTCTTATATGCAGAGACACCTCAACTGTGTCTGCTAGCCCCTCCAAACCAAGCCTCACATGGTTTTAATCCCCCTTTGTCACCAAAGACTCTCAGGAAATGTTTAACTACTAAGATACTTATTTTGAATTATGTTCTAAGTTTGTTGAATGAGGAGTAGGAATGTTCCACCACTTGTGTTTTACAGTGTATGCTCAGGACTGCATATTGGTGTTCAGTTGTTTCGATATGTTTAACCCAGTTCCTCTGTCCTTATCCAGTCAAGTTGAAATGTCTGTATGTGAATAGTCATTCACAAGGCACAGTTACTGTGTAATGCTGCATTTCTTCTCTCGACAAGTTGGAATTTCTTTCAGTTTTAACAGTTACAATGCAATGTTTTGAAAAAATAAAACACATTGGAACATTAAAATTGATTGTTTAATTTCTTTCCTTCTGTACAATTTTCTTGAAACTATACATTAAATCTCAAAATCAAATAGTATAATTAATTTAATTAAAAGTAAAGACATTACTTAAATAAACTTAAATAAATGGTCTTAAGTAGCAATAAATAATTTTATATTAGTGATTTGTTTATATATGCTTATGTATGTTGAACTTAAAATAGTTATTTCATTAAACTTACACTAAAGAAAAGAAAAAATTCAAGTGAACTAATGATTTTTAGTTAAGATTACTAATGTGGACTTAAATTTGTCTACTGCATTCATTAAGGTTCTATGTTAACACAACTTAATCTGTTTAGTTCCTCCATTTCTAAAAACTTAAATGGTTTGAGGCAACGGGTTTCCACGCAATTTTCTAGTAAAGTCAACTAGTTCGGGCTAACTGTAGACGAGATAGAGGAGTCCTCACTTATATAAAGTGGAACACATCACTCCAGTACTGAGGTCATTACACCAGCTTCCTTTACTGTCAAAGAATTGATTTCAAAATACTCCTGTTGGTTTATGAAGCACTGAATGGTTCAGGGCCAAAGTACAT
Source organism: Anarrhichthys ocellatus (assembly GCF_004355925.1). Taxonomy (NCBI): domain Eukaryota; kingdom Metazoa; phylum Chordata; class Actinopteri; order Perciformes; family Anarhichadidae; genus Anarrhichthys; species Anarrhichthys ocellatus. The sequence goes on along the minus strand of NW_022281595.1, from coordinate 270 downwards.
TTCTGATCTGTTGCTAGATTATGAACCATACAGACCTCTCAGGTCGTCTGGTTCACTTCTGCTTTCTGTCCCCAGAGTCAAAGCTAAACATTGAGAAGCAGCGTTCACTTATGGACCATATACAGTGGGTACGGAAAGTATTCAGACCCCTTTAAATTTTTCACTCTTTGTTTCATTGCAGCCATTTGCTAAAATCAAAAAAGTTCATTTTATTTCTCATTAATGTACACTCAGCACCCCATCTTGACAGAAAAAAACAGAAATGTAGAA